>NC_090778.1:9630000-9780000 GCF_040054535.1 Antennarius striatus | reverse complement strand
TTATTTAGTGCTGTCAACCGATTAAAAAGAATTGATCTAATTAGTTACAGGATTTGTTATTAATTAATCTAATTAATCGCATTTTAATCTCATACCTGCTAAAGGCCCCCAAATAAAGAATTTGAATTCTAGGACATTACAATTGTACATTGTAGTGCATGCCTAATCAATAGAATAGACCAAGAAGAGATTATTTGAAATCCACATTTTTATTGGTTAAGTGTGCTTTATAAATGAAATTCAAAAGAAAAAAGGCCAAGCACATCAGCAAACCAATGAGGCCAGGTGCATTTCCCTAAAATGCAATACAAATACAGTTAAATAAAATAAATAAAATTCAGAAATAAAACAAGGCTGAATCTCAAATAGGCACTTAAGCAGACTCAATCAAAATGAATACTAAAGCTGACTCAATACTACAATTCAAAATGAATAGTATAACATGACTAATGAACCAATTCATTGTCCTTGACATTTTTTGCATTTAAATGATACGTTAGGCTGGAGCTACTTAGGTGATATGAAAATTCTGTTTTACAAAAGGTACAAACAATTATTATAATAATAATAATAATAATAATAATAATAATGGATTAGATTTATATAGCGCTTTTCTTGACAGTCAAAGACGCTTTACATTGGATCCATTATTCATTCACTCCTTATTCATACTAGGTGATGGTAAGCTCCGTGTGTAGCCACAGCTGCCCTGGGGCAGACACCCCAGGAGGCGTATACAGCGCAGATTGGCAGCGCAGAATCACTGCGTTTTTGTTGATAGTCCCGTCTTTGTTCTTTGTAGAAATAAACTTTCCGCCCAAAGGTCCGAGTGGGCTTGCCTCGCTCTCCTGTGTCACGTCCATCTCTGTTGTCAGTCACCCTGCTTTTGACTAGTGGCGCAGGTAGGAAGTGACGTCAATGTAGCCTACGGGTCCCTCAATGGGTCAAATTTGCCACTCGCGATTAATTACGTTAATTTTTATAGCGTGTTAATTTGCAGCGTAATTAATTACAGTGATACCTCTACTTACGAAATTTTCTACTTTCGAAATTTCTCAGCAGGAAAATATTACCTCTATTTACGAAAGAAATTTTGACTTACGTAATGTAAAAACACAGTATCGGCTGATACTCGGATCTCCCACAGGTTTCTGAATGCAACATTCTCATAGCTGTTCTCCCATTGGCTATTACCTGTTACGTATCTTCCTGGCATCCCATTGGCTAAGAAGGATGCCACTCCACCTCTGTGTGGAGCTAGAGGTGTTTATGGAGTGTCTTCGGCATTCGGCACTCGACCCGTGACGTAGTCTGATAGTTTTGCGCAAATATAATAACTTTTTGAGTATTTATTTGCAATGGGCCCTAAGAAAGTGACGGAGGAAAGAGGAAAAGAAAAGACAAAGAAAAGAGTCTTTTTTGTCCATACAAACAAAGCAAGCGATCATAGAAAAGCATAAGAAAGGGATGCGTTTGGTTGATCTTGCTGAAGAATATGACTTTAATGCATCTACAATCGCCACGTTATTAAAACAAAAGGAAGTTTAAGGAGTTTAAGGCATTGCGTGGGTGGTTGGAGAAGTTCAAAAGGAGGACTGGAATTCACTCTGTTGTTTGACATCGTGAGATAGGAGCGCATGAACCAAAGAGGGCAGAAAACAATGGGGACAGCTTTTAAAAGGTAAATGACCATCATCATTATTCTTTATTCTTTGTTTTTTACGTTATGTACAACTCTAATTTATTGTGTAATAATCTAATCGTAACATGTATTTGTTACATGTTTTGATGCATTTTTATGCTTTATAAAACATTAATGTCGGAATTTTCGTGGGTTTGGAACAGATTAGGGCATTTGCATGGAAAACACATCTCTACTTACGTAATTTTCTACTTATGTAATTTCTTCCGGAACCAATTAATTTTGTAAGTAGAGGTACCACTGTAATCTACTTAATGTGTTAAAGTGACAGCCCTAATTTTATTATGTTAATTATTTTTGTAATGCAGTCTTTCAAAGTTATTTTTACAGAGTATTATTTTTTAAACTGGACTTGTTCCATTTAAAGATAAGCACACATAAACAGCCAAAAAAAAATACTTGATGCTTTTTTTTCTTTTAAAGTCATATCAGATAAAACAAAACTAATAAAACATGTATATTAAATGTTATTGGCTTTACTGTCTTAGGCGGTGAAGCCTGATGTTTCTTTACAGACAGACGGTTGAGTACGGATCACTGCCTGAACTCATTACCATCACTGTTTCAACAAGAAAATTATGAGTGCTCCTAATTAGCCTGTGATGCCGGCATCAATTTCAGCAATTATCAATGAACACAAGGCTGTGTGACGTTTCAGTAAACACGTATGTCTGTGACACAACAGATAACAAAGACATAATGTTTGTGTAGTGGTATTCATCCCCTTAGTTAAGCATAACATAAACTTCATCAGCCATACGTACTGCATGTCATAGGATGTACTATCAAAAATATACACAATAACCAGCTTGATTAGCAAAACTCTACTCTTTCAATACACAAAAGACTTGTTTTACTGTTTGTGGTTAGGAGTGAACGGAGCTTTTCTCTCAAATCACACACAGTGCTTTAAAAACACACATCTACCCCCAGAGTCCATCCGAGGAACTGATACAGCTTTGTACCCATTCCTGCAGTGCTTCAAATCCATGAATGAAATATTTATTGTTTCACCCAAGGACTCTTCGATCCAAGGACCGAACCCACTGACCTTCTGGTTCTACCTGCCCTACCCCCTGAGCCACAGCCATCCCACGATACCTCAGTTCATCACAATTCACTTTCGGAGACAGAGACAGAACAGTCCAGCTTGCTTTGACTGTAGCGTCCCCTGGTCAGGAGACTGTATTTTTGTTCACTTCACAAAATCACCTGAAACTAATTTGGACAAAACCTGACAAATCTTCTGCTGCGAAAACATATTGATCTATATGAAGCGTCGCTGCTTGGTGACCTGTCTAGCTTGTAAACCTAAAGATTTAGTATTTGTAATCCTGGCATGAGATGAAAACTCTTTTTGAGTCATCATTTTTTTAATCAACCCTCTGTATTCTCCCATATCATAAAGACAGCCTGCATATAGCCTTAATAAGGTAGCTCTCCTTATTGGCTTAATCAACATTAAACTGTTCCCTGCAGAAGTGTTCCTTCCCCCAACCAGATGGATAGTCCCCAAGGCAATTTAATTTTCTGCTGGATTCCAGGACTTAGGAAGTGGGAAGGGAAGCACAGGAGTGACAAACTGCATATTAGCCAGTGTAGTAAATTAGAACGTCTCTATCACACAATCAACAGGGTGGAAGATGAAGTCATATTGGTTAAGTGTATAAGGTGTGTTATACGGCATTTATGTTAAAACTAGTGCTGTCAGGCGATTAAAAAATAATGGCAGGATTTGTAATTAATTAATCTAATTAATTACATTTTAATCTCATACCTGCTAAAGGCCCCCAAATAAAGAATTTGAATTCTAGGACATTAAAAAATTGTAGTGCATGACTAATCAATAGAATACACCAAGAAGACGATTTGAAATCCACAATTAATTGGTTAAGTGTGCTTTATAAATGAAATTCAAAAGAAGATAGGCCAAGCACATCAGCAAACCAATTCGGCCAGGTGCATTTCTCAAAAATGCAATACAAATAAAGTAAATAAAATTCAGAAATAAAATAAGGCTGAGTCTCAAATAGGCACTTAAGCAGACTCAATCAAAATGAATACTAAAGCTGACTCAATACTACAATTCAAAGTGAAGAGTATAACATGCCTCTAAATAAGGCAGCATCAATAGCAAGATGCCAACAGGGCAGTGGTTCTTAACCTTGTGGGAGGTACCACACCCTCTATATGTTTCATAGACTCACTCACCGAACCCTTTTTTAGTAAAAAAAATGTAATGTTTTTTTTATTCAAATTTAAGACATAAGTATATGTTTCACTGGTATATTTAATGAATTGTGCATTAATGTCACCTTTTTCAAAGAACAAAGCCAAGACCTTGCATCAACTCACATGAAATGACCTACCTGCAAATCAGTGTGACTTCTGCTGTTGTTATTGAGAGACCAGTTCAGATATGCGTGGCTTCACCTTGTCCAGTGCTACTCTTATGTCATTTTCATAGCAAAGTCTGTTTCTGTTGTTTTCCACGCAGTTTAAGGAAGTGTTCCTTTATTTTTGCCAGTGTGAGACTAGAGTTGCTCAGCTTGACATTGCAAATCATGCAGAACGTGACTCCCATCACGTTCCGTTATACAGTACATGTAAATTCACGTTGCACATATTCGTCTGACCACTTTCTTTTGTTGCTCAACATAGCTACTATGAATCAAAATATTAAGAAAGCAATCAGATGACGTACCATCATGACAGGCATAAATCGACTACTGAGTGAGCAAAATCCCATGTAGCACAGGTGGGCTAATCGATGTAGCGTCATGTGATCACCTGCAGCCAGTGATGGCTAAGGGGGGCGTGTCACCACAAATTGACACGACGTGTCAAATGTACACAGTGAATTGTGTATCTTCGGCAAAAACACCCGAGTGGGCTTGCCTCGCTCTCCTGTGTCGCATCCATCTCTATTTTCAGTCACCTGCTTTTGACTAGTGGCGCAGGTACGAAGTGACGTAACGCTGCAGCCTACGGGTCACTCTATGGGCCAAATTTAAAATGCTTGCGCATTGACTTGCCACTCACGATTAAGTGCTTTAATTTTTATAGCGCGTCAATTTGCAGTGTAATTAATTAATTTAATTAACACGTTGAACTGACAGCCCTAATATATACATATACATATGTGTATATACATGTATTTAAATATATATATATATATATATATATATATATATATATATATATATGTGTGTGTGTGTGTGTGTGTGTGTATATGTGTATATACATGTATTTAAATAAGTATATATATATATATATATATATATATAGTATCAAGAGCTGTGAAAAGCACCAAGTGAAGGTCGTCATGAAAAGGAGAAAAGTGTCTCTCTTATCATGTCTGAACACAAAGCCTCACAAAACATTTATGCTTTTTAAATTTATGCATGAAAGTTGCTCTAGGGCATCTGCCTTGAAACAAATTGAATTCCAGATCAAATAATAGAACATTTTCTCGTTGTTTGGTTTGTAAAAAAGAGACAAATCACAGTGTTGGCCTTAAAGGATTGTATTTTCATTGTTAATATTAAGCGGATGGAGGGATGTGTTCATGTTTTATTCATGATTAATCCTGGCCTGTGGCAGGCAGAGGCTTTTTATCTATTTAGTTAAGTGAGATTACATTTGTTAAGTCATTTGTTAAATTGTAAAACAGGATACGGCTGTGTAAATATGCACAACTGGCACGGTTGTTGTGCATAGAACTGAAATGTTAATCTGTTATAAGGGGCGAGCTTTTCAACTGCAAAACAGAAAATATACAAATTGAGCATTATACTACCCGTATTCCATATGTATTTGTGACTCTGAAACGCCATTATCGTTGCCAAGTTTTCGCTGACTGAGGTTTGTGTGCGTGTTTGCATGTTTGTTTGCAGCCTTATGAACAATCTACGGCACATGACAAACTAATCCACATTTAGACTCACTGTATGTTTAAATTCTCTTCATGACAAAAATGTTACCTGCAGTTACATTTTAGCCATAAATAGTAAAAGTTACAGTGTTTCAACTGCACGAGCAGCACTGGTCCTGACAGTGTTGTTCTAACTTTGTGTAGATAGCTGGTAACTTCCCCTTAACTGAGACTGTTTGCAATTTGTTGTTGCGATTTGAGCAGTGAACGAACACGCGTTTGGCCCATTAACAGCGACAACAGGAAGACTGTTCAGTGTGGACATATTCTGTTGTGCTCATCAGTAAGGGTGTGATTCAGAAGAGATAGAAATGAAAAAATCAGAAGGGTGAGACGATTCCTACCACTCTCCATGACCTATGCTACAGCATTTTGAGTTCATTCATTCGTTTGTTTGTTTGTTTGTTTTTGTTCATTGGTACGTTTGTTCATTCGTTCGTTCGTTTGTTCATTTTCAGTACCCACTTCTTCTGCTGTCAGCCAATCTTCTGCTGGAGCCAATCTCAGCGGACTTTGGGCATGACGGTACACTCTGATACCAGCGCACCACAGAACCACATGAAGGACAGACAAACAAACGGGCACACACTCACTCACACCTACAGACAGTTTGAGACTAGAGTGCATGTTTTTGGAAGTGATAGGAGGCTCGAGAACCCAGAGACAACTCACGCAGACACGAGGAGAACATGCAAACTCTGCACAGAGAAGGACTCAAACCCAGAACCACCTTGTCGACAGCGCTACCCCCTGCGCCACCGTGCTGCCCAATATTTTGAGTTGTAAATGAATAATGACACTTTTGTCCTACAGTTAAAATATCAAGTAGTAATGCTAGCTAGTTTAGTCTCATACTCATTTATAAAGTTAAAATAATAAAAAAGTTTTCATTTATATCAAAGAATTCTTTAGCCTTTCATAGACAATGAATTTGTGTCTTGAAGTCAGATATCGACCCATCTTACAGCCTCTCCTCCTCACTCCTCTTACTTTAAGTCATTAGGAGTTTGACTTTTTTCATGCTGAATGTTCAACTTTATTTTGAATCCCTTCCTGGAGGTGTGTCTGGTTCTTTGGTCGTTTCTCTGTCAACTTTCAGGTCAGGTTTGTACTTCTGGTTGGTTCAGTCAAGCTTTCAACCTACTGAGTTCTTTCTGTGAGCTTCACAAGCATCTTCGTCTATTTGAAGCACCTCTGACTCTGACAGTGTGTGTTGACTGATTGTGTGAGCTATTTTGAGGTCAACAAAATCCCTTTGAAGTTTAATTCTGGTCTTTGTCCTACAGTTACTTCGTACTCCAGAGGCAATGTTCAGTGTCTGCAAGGTGTCTTTTTCAGCAAGACTCTTCAGCAGCTCCAGTTCATTATGGGTTTCCTTCTGTTTCTTTATGATGTTTCATTTTATCTCTTCTGACTCTCCAACCTTTTTTGTTTCCACTTCTTGGTTGAAGTTTAGTGGACTATTCTGCTCCAACCAGTAATATTCAAAACATCGAAACAGAACTTATATGGCATTAGTGTACAAATGTGGAAAAGAGTTTGACATCTTATGCTCTAACAACTACATTGACATGCAAATGGAAGCTTAACATCATCGTCATCCAAAGCATCATCACTATTTCAGCCCGCTATTATGAAAGTGTTTCCTTATCTCACCATGCAGAGCAGCTGGCAGAAGCTGAAGCTTGCATGCGAGTAGATGCTTACATTCCACTGATAGATTGTGGCGTCAGGGTTACACACATACCATTCATGCAGTACCTTCCCTCTGCCCATGCATGCTGTCAAGGGAGGTTAAAATCTGGTGTTGTGTTGCAGCTCAATAGAAGTGAGAAACTAAAAATGAGTATTCAAAATTAAATTGACCACAGTTTACTCAGTAAACTCAGGTTTAGTTAACTGTCAAGAGTTTGCCCAAACAAGATTTGATGTCCAGTTGACTCACCACTTCTAAAATTCTCTACATATTCTCCATTAATTTGGACCTGAACACTTATTTAAACATGAAAGAAACGGTAATGGCAGTTTTATAATTCAGGACCACTATGAGATGATAACTCACTTTCATTATATCCCGCATCAAAGCGGTGGTGTATTGTGGTTGTCAGTGTTCGTGTGTTTGTTCGTTCATTTGTCCGTCCGTTAGTTACTCCACCAAATATCTTCGCAACCTTTGCAGATAGAAAGATGAAACAAAAAGCACATTACTTGGGCGGCAAAGGGGATGAAAATGAGATGATGACCTTGACCTTGAGAAAATTGGGTCAAGGTCAAATTTCAACTTTTGCATACTCAGGAACCGGATAGGATAGAAAGACGAGGGAGAAGACCAGTGTGAGGAAGACTATAGATCAAAGCTAGGTTTGATCTCTAACCTATGCAAGCAAGTCAGGGTAAAATTTTGAATTCAGAGGTGTCACGGGATGCTGCAGTCTGTGACTGCATTGGTTCTTGTTTCATTGTGCAGGTGTCCTCAACATGCCCTCAACATAAATGCTTATAGGCTTAAAATGTGTAAGCAGGACAACAAAAGACTGTTAATCTGTACCAAAACAAAGTTCTACACAGCAAACCTGAGAATGAGACAGTTTCTCACCATCCCCATTATCATATTGTCTTCAGATATTGAACAGCAATTAGGTAAAAAAAATGATCCCATCTGTTGAATCAGATAATAGAACATATTAGGAACTTAGCATGCACATACAAGAAGCATGCACAAGTAGTGTTATTGCTGTGTACATAGAAGGAATACGCTGCTGCTATTGCCTTAAAATACTGAAAGACTCAAAAAAGATTCTACCCTCTTTGACATTTGACTCAATGAGGACATGTCAATAAAAACATCTATTATATAAAGAACTTAAAATGAGTTTGTTTTCCTTCCTAAAATGATGAGAGTAATGTCTCGAAATTCATCCAGCAATGTGTTTTGGACTCATTTGCAGGAGTGATGACATCATGACTGATCCTTATCTGATAAAACGTCCTTAACCATTTATAAACAAAATATGACTGACGCACCAGCGTCACATTCGTGGCATTGCTTACATGCTTTGTGTGTGTGTGTGTGTGTATGTGTGTGTGTGTGTGTGTGTGTGCATACCCACGTGCACACACGAGGCTCACTGCACAATGATGATAATCGACTAATTAGGTTTTATAAATAAACACCTGGGGCTCATCCAGAAAAAGGAAAGATCGCAGAATGACGAAACAGTAAAAACATAAATGTTCAATCAACGTTTTACTTTTTGGCAGGTAATCAGTAAGAGTTACCACCATGATGCATTGTAAACTACAACAAGACTTTTTACCTTTTTTAAAAATGACAATGCCTTCAAACTGTAATTCTTTGTAAAAATGTTAATTAAGATTGTAGTTAAATTAATTCCAAGCTTTTGTTTGTTTGTTTTTTGACAATGCATTGATATGATATGAATTTTCTTACAAATTCACAATGCATGTTAGAGAAAAGTTGATCACAGGTTGCTGAACATTCCTTGAAATTTCACAAATATTTAGTAGGAGTCTTTGGACAGATTTTATATCTGTCCAGCAGTGTGACGGGAACTACTTTGATCAGAGCTGCTTAAACAGAAGCACTCCTCCCTCCCTGGTTTCTTTTTGATCAGCTGTTGTCTGACTGGACAGGAGGGCTTTTTCTTTGTTTGTTTCCTGACATAAAGTATACAAGACGAAGGACAGCTATTTAAAAGACCAGAAAACGCCTGAAATGGCTCAAAATCCCTGTTATTACACATTATTAGAAAGAAAGAGAAAGAAGAAAGAAAGAAAGTCAACTTTATTGATCCCCTACGGGGAAATTATCTTTACACTCTTTTTTACATGCATATATGTATCAACCCATGCATACAAAGTTGTGTACAGGCCCCTGAACAAACACAACACACACTAGGGGCCTGTAGGCATGCGGTTAGTACAATTGTTAGTACATGGGGACATTACATTTTATTACATTACATAACATTTGTGCTTTAACACTGTAAATATAAACACAATGCTAGAACGTCTCTTCTATTGAGTCTTGAAATTTGGTCTTGAGCTACTTTCCAAAAAGCGTAGGTGTTTATTAAAATGTGTTCCTGTTTTGTCAAAAATGAAAACCCGGGGGTCTATCAGTGAAAGGCAATATTTTCCACTATAAAGACTTTTAGAGAAGAAATGTGCAGACATGCTGTGTTTCAGATCTTGACTTACTGCTCCACTGTGGCAGCTGGTGATGATATGCCTTGCTCAGAGGCATTGGCGTGGCAATAATTATTGACAGAGCATGATTCACTCTCTCCCTCCACGACTTGAGCAGGCCGGGGATTTAAATTGGTAACCCTCCATCCTTCAGTCGTGACTGACAGCCTGGAAGTCCTGCACTGACACTATTGTCAGACTCTGCTTTAATCCCACGGGACGAATAAATGAATAAAGTAAAACCTCCTCTCCTCTCAGCAAAATATCTGTGCCACTGCTGGCTGAATGTTTTTAATTATAGTCTAGGGCAGGTGAGTGTCTATCTTTACCATTAATTTGAATTTTGTATCTTGCACTGCAAAACTAACATTCTCACAAAATCATGTTTCTATTCATTTTATCACATTTCTTGTCATGATGTTTTAATTACAGCTTCAGATAATACAAATTTTATGCAGCCTTGATGAAAAACTGAAACCTTTTTCCAAATATTTCCAACACAAATGATGACCCTACAACCAGATCTACAAACAAAAATACTGTCTTGCATCTGAAAAATGACATTCCTTACTTGCAGTAGAAGTTACATCGATCCATCTCACAAAAAAAAATCTATTACATGAACCTTAACTTTATCATCTCATAACAAATCTCCTATACATTGTGTTCAGATGCCTTAATTATCTGAAAAATAGCAATGTTCTCTTGCTTTCTTGAACTAAGATCTCAGCTGTTTCTCTTTTAAGCCACCAGCAGCCATAACAGCTGAATCAATGCCTGTACAAACATACAGCGGTAGCAGGATGGGACATGTGTTGTGTTAACGTCACAGCTCTTGCTTCATTTGAGCATTTTACTAGCATGATGTGATTCAGTGCAGAAAAAGAACAGCCAGCATTCAGACAGGTCGTCACAGCAGTGTGACCTTCTTTGAAAAACAGCCCTGAACTGCAACCGTACCATGAGAGCCCACTGAACTCTATACTGAGTGCATTGTTATGGGACAAAACAAGGAGACTGATGTCCGCCTGACAACCATCCGTCATGCACTGACCTACTCTGAAATGCAAACATGTCACCCGCATGTCAAGTGAAGCCTCGTAAATCTGGACTGAAAAAGGATTACATAAGCAGTTGTGGATGACATTGTCCCGGTCCAGGAGGTTTGTTATGTAATTGACCCTTATGACAAAGACGACTGACCAGCCTGGGGCGCTTGATCCACAGAGCCTCAGAATTCTGTTTGTCACATCTTCAGACAGTATTTACTCCAAAGTATGAAGTCAGAAGAGGATTTCTGATAGTGACTGTAACTACTGGGTTTCGATGAAAAGTAGCAAAACACATCTTTCATAGAATTCTCTTGTAATTTTACTGCAGTGTCACATGTGAACCTTTGCTTTCTCTTCAACATCCATCCTCATATAAAATCTTTCCTGCTGCACTCGCAGTTTAAAACTGCTGAGTACAATTACCAAAGCTGCAATGAGCCAAAAGACAATTTACTACCTTGTTCAAGGGCAACTTAACAGCAGTGCCAAGGGAGGCATTTCATAAATTTCAATCCCCAGTTACATTTTCAGTCCCCAGTATGGCTCTAACTTTAGGCTACCACTGCCCCTTCTGCATCTCTCATGCCATTTTATCTTTCCAGAATTGGAAGCAGAGTATTTTTATTAGCATCTCTCAGCTACATATTCATGTTTTACTGTGAAAACTCAAAATGCCACTGATCAGCGTGCTGGCCAGAGGCGACAGTAACGTTTGATCTGCAAAGGCCACATTTGAACCTCCTGCTGTCGACTTTAAGCACAATCATTTCACGATGCTGCTTTTGAAAGGCTGACCACAGCTGCTGCCCTGCCAGAGGATCAACCCACTCTGTCTGATACATAGAGTGTACATGTGATTCAGTCTGGATCAGGGATGAGGGTGGAAATATTGATCCTGCACAGCTTTTTCTTGACTGCTTATTGGCAAAATTTACATCTAGATTTTGTGATAATGAAGAATCAATCTTTGGGGAATCTCAGCCAAAGCTCCACCGAGCTGAATTTTTAAGTCCCTTGAAACTGAAATATGCAAATTCATCATTTGTCCAGTAAAAACAAAACATTTTAAACATTTAAAAAAAAATTGGGAGTGAAGAGTACTTTAGCTTCATTCAGTCTTACAGAACTGACAATGTTACACACCTGGTCAGCTTCTTATCTCACAGACCAATGTTTTTATGTAAGGTTGGTTACATTTTCCTAAGGAACCCATGGAATTTGATGTGGGGTTCTAGAGCCTCAATTTTAGGCCTCTTCTTTTTAACCTTTACATGCTTCCCCATTGGGGCATCATCAGAAGAAATGGTTGTAGCTTCTATAGTTATGCTGATGACATACAGCTACACATCACCGTGCATAGCTGTGACACAGGGCCAGTTGATGTCCTTTTTAATTGCATGGAAGACATCAAGGATTTCATGGATGACAGAATTTTATAGACCCAAATGTTCCTATCTATCTATCTATCTATCCAGTTTTACGTTGCGGCTTTCATGCTGCTTTTAAAGATGATATTAATATTAAATATTGTTCTCTTTTATTACAATACTGGTCTTGTATCTATTCTGTTTTATTTTCTAATCTTAGGTATTGTATTTTTTATACTGCATTTGTTTCAATATAATTATTCTTTTAGTCATATATCATGCTTGTAGTCTAGCTTTTCGTGGATTTGACAGAGGGGCTTTCTTTGTAATTGTTTCTTTCTTTAATTGTTTCTTTTACTGTTTTTAACTTTTTGAAGCACTTTACATTGCATGTCCTTGCACGAAAAGTGCTTTATGGTAAGGTTGACTAGATTTGAGTTTATATAATACAGTAACTTAATAAGTACAAATTTATAATTTAATAAAACCAGATACAGAAGTACCGTGAGATATATTTTTATTGCATTCTCTGACTGAGCTTGTAAGTAACTACTTATAACTTAAAATAACTAAAATAATTATGTAAGTTACGTAAACAATGATGAAATATGGTATGTACAGAAAGAAACATGTAAGTCAGGAGTGCGCACGAGCTCCGTCTTTACCCCATGGACAACACGTGGGGAAAGAATGAGATGTGGTCTCAGTTGATGTTGTACCCGTCCAACAGCTAGCGGTGGTCTCCCGAAGCACAACTCGTAACTCAGATTTCTGCTCGTGGACTACATTAAAATAACTACTAACTACAAAAAAATAATTAATTTCTGAGACTCCACTGGGGGCGGCACGGTGGCGCAGTGGATGGCGCTGTCGCCACACAGCAAGGCGGTTCTGGGTTCGAGTCCCGCTCTGTGCGGAGTTTGCATGTTCTCCCCGTGTCTGCGTGGGTTCTCTCCGGGTTCTCATGCTTCCTCCCACCTCCAAAATTCGCTTCAGTCTGGTCCCAAATTACCCGTAGGAGTGAGTGTGTGCCTGTCTCTGTGTGGCTCCGCGGTGCACTGGCGTCGCACCTGGAGTGTCCTCCACCTCACTTCCTAAGCCTGGGATAGGCTCCAGCTCCCCGCACCAGTGGACAAAGAGATAAAGAAAATGGGTGAATGGATGGATGGACTTCACTGGATAAATAAGGATTCAAGAATCAACTGCACACATGTTATCATGAGAAATAAAAAACAACAAAGGTCTTATATTTTGTTACCCGATTTGTGTTCTAACTCCTATGTGTGTTGCAGACCACAAATACTATAAAATGTGAACTGAATGCTTAATGGCTGGTATTGCCATGCTTTGCTGACACCAGAGGTGCCAGGTGTTAAAATCCTTGTGCTTATCATTTTATACTATGCAAATATAACCTCAATGCTGGTGTTTTTGATCATTTAATACTGAGACAAGCTTTTATTCAGCCGGTTGCACACTTACAACATACATAAAACTATCATCCTGGCTGTAAAGCTGTCTATCCCTTTATGTTTGCTATCTTCTGATAGTTTGTCTCTCAGTTTAGGCTTCTGTTCATTGTAACAAATAGCATTGTCTCTACCGTCAGCCATCTCTTTTGAGTTTATGCTCTTCTCAGCCTGTTCTGACAATATTATTCTCTTCCACCAAGCAAATCACCATGAAAAATGTGCCACAGAGCACATTCCCACGGCTGTATGAAGCCATGTCACAAAATACAGATATAAAACATGAGTGTTTGCATCATGAAGCTGAAACGGGTGGCAAATCAAGGGTCAGTTCCAAGCAGGAAAAGATACAGTATTAGAAATAGGCAGGGGTGAGTATTTTGATGATGAAGTTTGTTTTGTTTTGATTTTATTACTCGTATTTTAGTGCAGAGCAGTCTTTATTAGCACAAGCTCAAGAAGATGTATTCACAAAATTTGGTGTTTTAATTCAGATTGATTCATCAGTGTCTGGAGGACTGTTGTGTCTTGATTACCAGCTGTATTTCACAACAACTCTTATTTCATGTTGATCTGTATTTTGTCCTTACTTTTGAAGGGTATTTTTAGGGTGAAATCTTTATTTAGATAATGCTAACTGAAACTGTGAATCAACACACATATAAGGAACTGGGAAGTTGGGAATTTTTCACATTTCAGTTCTGTCACTCAATATTATGGTTTCTGTTTTACCTCCGAACCCTTTTTGTGCACATTTTCTAATTTTAATGTTTTTCTCAAAACTCCAGGAACCAATTGTTTCATTTCCTCCAGCTCTGTGTCCCATGATGGTGTCTACCCCTGATCATTACATTGAAAGAGTAATGATGCTGATGAAACTTGTGACAACACTTCCTCAAGCAAAGTGCGGAGCTCAGTCAGATCTCAGTTGTGAGCTTCTGCCAACGCAAACATATTTACCCTTTTTCTGTAATTACAGAGAAGTTGATCAACTCAGAAAGCCAGGAAAACTAAGGAATTTGAGATATGCAAGTGATGTTATTGGTGGCAAACATGTAAAACTATCCCAGATTTCTTTGTTGATGGATTTTTAAATTTGTAAAAACTAGTTCTTGAACTGCCTGCCCTGTATCTTCTTCTTCCTTGACATGATCAGTCTTATCACTTCCAAGAGTTATTAATTTTATCTGAGGATGACATTGAGGAGGCTGGAAAACTGGGGCACATTATAGAACAAAAGCGGAACACTTCGTTATGCAGGCAAGGCATGGGTAAGCTTTCTAGCAGGGGAGATATACAAGGTAGAAAGCAGCTCATTTACACACATCGCCACGGGCATGAGAAAGGGTAAGGAGGAGACACAGGAAGATGGGACTAATTATTCTCCCTTCAGAGAAGCAGGAGTCTCCCATGGCGTTCTAGAGGGGGTGCTTGTCAGGATGCGATTCCCCGCTGAGCAAAGAAGAAATGCAGAGAAGACGAGAAAGGCTGAGAACAAGGGGGGAGAGCAAAAGATATATAAAACAGCAGCCAGATTCTCGATTTCAGGCTTGTCATTGCATTTCTGGCATTACCGATGCTTATGAATGTCATGTGCCAGTTGACGGACTGACGTTGGTGTGAAAAACTTACTTACTTTCTTTACAGTGATGCTAGTTGTGTATGGCATGGAATCCAGTGTTGTTCTGCTCTGCTTTGTCAGGAATCAAGGATTAAATCTATCTTTTTAGTCAGCTAAGTTTATTTTGTCCTTTTGGGGTAGCACAGGGTTGCAGTGGGTAGTACTGTTGCCTCACAGCAAGAAGGTCTCCTTGGGGATTTTCTTTGTGGAGTTTGTATGTTCTCCCTGTGTCTTCGTTGGTTGACTTTGAGTTGGCCGGCTTCCTCCCACCACCAAAAACAAGCAGCATTCATTCATCGAGAAGATGAATGAATGGAAGCCAGCATCATAAATCATAGCTTGCCTGACGGATCTATACAATTTGTACCTGCAAAGCCATTCAGTCCATATATGTATACATATGTGCAGACTATAAAACATTAGAGAAGACTACACATCCATTGGCCCCCTGCACTGCCTGTTAATCACTGATTAGTGAGTTTTACTTCATGTCTGTTTGATCCCTAGCACTTAAGTCTGGGCTAAAATTGTGATTAAGTTCTTATTCTTCCATATTCTCATATCAGTCATCTCTTGTTCAGTTTTTACTGCAGGCACTTCTGCTCAACTGTCTTCATGACAGTTTAGTTAATTTCATAAAGCCCTGTGAGGAAGGAATCTCTTGATAAAATTCTGAGTACATCCACCATGGCACATTTTGTATGGGGCCTGATGTCTAACCATTTAGGATTCTGAGTTGCATGAGTCTAGTAAAGCTAAGAATTTTCTCATACCTCAGAGAAAAGAATCATAGGGAGCTACTTGCCAAACCGAGACAAATCACATGGAGACATGATAATGAATGGCAAGCCTGTGGTTCTCTGCAATAACAATGCATCATCATGTCTGAGTAGTGCTGCAGTGCAAGCACATTAAAACTGCCAGGAAGAACAACAGCTTAATTGATGGGTACGTCAGCCGCTGTCATACTGCAGAGCAACTTCTCTGCTCCTTTCATGAGAAGATTGTTCTCTTTGAGGTGGCTTCAGACAAACTTCCCCACAAGTATTGGCTCTGCTTTCTTGGATATGATGATCAAGCTGAGAGTTCACTCAGATACAGGGTGAACCTCGAAGTTTAAGAAGATGGGATTGATTTTTCTCTCTGCAATCCCACTTGATTTGGCTTCGGGCTCATTGCTCTACATTCATCTCTTGTCTAACACGTAGTTCATTATGCAGACAGACAGATTGTGGATTTTGAGAGGAGTGTAATCCACAAAGATCATCCTCTCTGGTCTTCCTTTTGCTTGGGTAGAATATTATATAACCTACCAGAGACTGACCTACTCCAAAGAGCATGTCCACCAACCTCTGTGTTTCATGTATTTCTTGTAATTCAGTTTGAAACACGTCTGAAATTGCT
Source organism: Antennarius striatus (assembly GCF_040054535.1). NCBI lineage: Eukaryota > Metazoa > Chordata > Actinopteri > Lophiiformes > Antennariidae > Antennarius > Antennarius striatus. The sequence goes on along the minus strand of NC_090778.1, from coordinate 9,763,242 downwards.
GGTATGTGTTCATTAAACATATTTCAGGTGATCCACATTTGACATGTTCATCTTGTTATTTAATCACCTGTTTTATATTTATGTAAAAAAAAATCTGAATTATTGGTGCACACACTATTATTGGTGACAACTTGATTTTGTATTTCGTACTTGTGCGTACTGCTTCCACTATAGACAAAAGGTTTTTGATTATAATTAATTCACAAGGATTAGAAAAATCTTTTCACATCATCTTACATCTCTTTGAATTATTTGCTTCAATCAGTCACATTTTTTTATTGACAGCTGAAAATACATGCTCTTCCACAGTCTTGAAAACTAAGCTGATTGTATTTTAGTCCTCTTTAGTGTCTTTACATTCATGTTTAATTTTAATGTGGTTGTCACAGCTTGCTGTTGCTCTTAAGGAATCTGTGGTGAGGCTGCTTTTAAAGCAGAACATTAATAGCTGGACTTAATGCTTGGTAGGCTGGATGTGGTCCAGTGTGCAGAATGGTTAAAATGAGTCCCAGACCAAGTTCAATGAGGTTTTTTGTTGTGGAAAAAAAACCCTAACCATAAAACTGGAAAGACAAGAAAGAAACAACACATTAATTTGTTTTGTAGCAAATGCAATAGGCTTCTGTGGGTATTTGTTGGGTTTTCTGTGAAAATTATGGTCATTTAAACATGTGTTAAATATCTTGTGTCATTTCACTACACTGACTAGTAAATCTGTTCAGTGAACTCACCTGTTATTGTTTTCAACGTTATACCCTTAAAGTTTAGAAGTTTACATTAAAGCCTTTTTAAAAAAAAAAAAAAAGCCCCAATATATCATGGATGTAAAGGATCTCAGTATCCTCTCACTTGTACTGTGTGTATTTCTTAAGAAGCAAACATTGAGTGGGAGGCAGAGTACATCCTTCCTCCCACCCAATGTACCACATGGCCAGATAAAAAACAACAACCAGTCACTCTCACATTCATGCCTAAGGGCAATTTAGAGTCACCAATTCATCTGTATTGAATGTTTTTTTGGAGGTGGGAGAAAACTGGAAAACCTGGAGAGAACCCACACAGACACAGGGAGAACACACAAACTGCACACAGAAAGTCCCAGTTATCATCATGCTGTGAGGTAATAAGGCTACCCACTGCACCACCATGCTGCCCTATCAGAAAACTATGTCAGTAATGGTTGCAGGAGAATAAACCACAGATGCTGATTTTTTTTGTATGCTTATGGCCTTAACCCTTGGTCTTGCCAGTTTGCAGGTTCATCTAGTGGTTTCATCTAGGCGGCATGGTGGAGTAGTGGTTAGCACTGCTGCCTCACAGCAAAAAGGTCAGGGGTTCAAACCCCATCATTTCCAACATGGCCTTTCTGTGAAGAGTTTGCATGTTCTCTCCTTGTCTGAATGGGTTTTCTCCGGGTTCTCCATTTTCCCCCCATTATCAGGTAAACCATGCATCTAAGGAATATTAGGTCATGTTGGCCGTAGTGGCGGCGCACCCAGAAATATATTTATATGAGAATAGGAAGTTATACAGTCTTGGTTTCCCTTTCTGTCCACACAGCGCAAAAAATAATGCCCGTGGCCCATATGGGCTGGGTGCACCTAAAATATCTATGGGTATGAACAGGGATAACACAGGATGCGGAGGAAGAACATTACAGTTGGGTACATTATGCTTCAGAACAGTGTGTTCTGCTGAGACTAACTACACATTCCACCTAACCTAACCCCCCCCCAGCAGCTCCCATCCCAGCCTCAGCACTGGAAAGTGTCCTAGTTCTGCCTCGTCTGCTTGGAATACTGCTGCAGCTTAATAATTCAAATAGCTTATTCCATGGGGTCTTCTTTCTAGACACGTTTAAGCACCATTGGAGGGATAGCGATGCCCTCAAGATGTGCAAATCACCAGCAGTAAAAAAGGTATTGTGTGACTATACCTTTACTGTGTGACTACAGAGTTTAGTCAGAAAAAAGTGGTCAGGCACCATTTTACCATTTAAATTTTTTTTGTACTCAATTTATAAGCTGGGTTTCTGTATGAGGGTTAAATAAGGACAAATATGCAGTCTCAGACAGCATGGTGTCACAGTGGGTAGCACTGTTTCTTCACAGCAAAAAGGTTGATGGCTGTCTTTCTGTGTGGCTCTGTAATAAACTGGGAACTCGTCCGGGGTGTACCCTGCCTCCAGCATAATTCATAAGCAACTGGAGATTAAATGATTATAATGTACAGTAATTAACCAGCTAACCTTGCTATATCAGTTGTACTGATATACTGTTAATGATTAATAAAATGACCATAGAACTAATAGTCTGCTTAAAAACCCATATGGGATTCTGGGACACTTGCTTGGTTCACTTCACTTTGGTTACTTAAATTTTTCCCAATTTATCGTGGACAGTTGTTATTCACAGTAATCAGTCACCATGTCCACTCAGAGCATTACATGTGGGGATGAACTTATTAATGAGTAGAGACAAAAGATGACCTCGTAAAACTGAGTAACTACTGTACTAGTTCATTCAAGTGCTGGATGACAATTATATGTTGTACTCATAGTATGATATGTTGTTTCCTTGATTTTGTCATCCCGAGAGTAACCCTTTAGTCCTGGGAGTCTGATAGATGCTAATTGCAAAGGAAAAACTTATCTAAGAATAGCATGAGCTGCTGTGTTTTTCCTCACAGAGGATGTGAAGTAATTTGTGAATGGTCATCAGCAGGGTGTGGGTTTCCCTCCCCAAAAGAATGGACCAAAGTAACTTTTCAACTACAAAACTACAAAGGTTGCCCAAAGCCAAAGGTGAACACCAAACAGATGCCCCTCAGGGCCTGTTATAAGATCAAATTCCTTCCAAAAACTAAAGCTTCCCTAGATGTCACGCTGACCTTGACACACATGCCCACAGGTTAAACTTAGTGCTCAGATACATTTGAGCTTTTTCCTGTAGGTTTTTATTTTAAGCACGCCAGATTTGAGTAAGGCTTATGTGAGAAATGTGGATTTCTCTGGAGCAATTTCCTGCAAGTCAAGATGTTTTCTTAGCTCTCTCAGGGTGAAGACTATCTCTTGGATACTACCTTGAAGGGTGATCTGTGAAATAGCACTCGATTACTCACAGCCTTTGGACTATTTTATTGCAAGAATGAAACAGACTCAGTTTCATTTCCTCAAAAGAGGGGCTCTTCCTCCTGTACTCTGTAAATGTCACTAACCTCTTCAGTTTGAACTCACTGTCAGAGGTCTTATCGGGGTGAAATGGAAAATAGCTTTGGACTGACTGACATTTCTGTCCCTGGAGATGAATTTTTAATGATTTTTTTTTTTTTCATACATGGAATGAAATCCTCCTTATGACTGATCATCTCATGAAATGTGGGGTTAAAACAGTTAAGCAGTTTTAATGGATCATTCATTCTTTTTTTAATGTCATTTGTGAATTTTTTTTAGATTTTTTCTACATTATACATACATACATACTGGTCCATCAGGATGTGTTTGTATACAATAGGTGTATGACAATTCAGTCACAGCAAACAGGACTCAGACTGGAAACATTAAATCCTACATACCACCATCTTAGTTTTGTTAACATCTACTGCATCACGTCCACCTCAGAGGAGCTCTGAGCTTCAACATGACCTGCTTGTGAGGGGTTACACCGTGTGAGGGGAGCCGACTCGACCTGTCATCCCAGCAGTTATGGTAGCACCAGCACTACCAGACGAAGTAGAAGAAAATTACACTTTTTTTTATGTTTGTATGAAATAATGTCAGGTTTTATGAATTCCACACTTGGTAGACTATTTGAAATTATGGACAAACATTAAAGGATATTTACAGGTAGTCCTCAACGTACGAACACAATAATTTCAGAGGGGTTGTTTGTAAGCCGAATTCTTTGTAAATTGTTATCTATTAAACTTAGATCTATCATCTGCATTTGAGGTAATTTAAATGCCATTACTACTCTTACTATGAAAGTACTATTCCTTTAACTTACCAGAAACAATAACAAGACATAAAAACAACACATGAAATAAAATACAGGTACTTGTTTTGAGTTAAGTCATTCTTAAGTAAATGTCAGTTATCCGTCTATTGCTTTGAAAAAATATACGGATAAATAAAAATCAATTTTACTTAGTTTTACTCAACATGTGTATCTGCCACAAATTATGGAAATGTAAAATGACTAGAAAACAATTAAAACCACATAATATTCTAATACCCTGGGTATTAATTATAACCGCAGCAGAGATGGAACTCGCAGACACAGCCTTCATTAGGCTTTGTTTCTCTCTTTACACAGAAACACTGAACACAAACACAACTCCTGCTCATAACTAATTCAATACCTGGTTCACTTTTCCCCTGTGTCACAAACTTCCCCTTAGCCCAATACATGAGCAGCCTACGGCTCAGGACAACATTGCAATCACAGTCTGCATTAACACAGATTATCACAATATCATGTTACTTTGTGGGGGTTGGGGCAGAAAGGGGAACTGTAGGACAATAGTTGGACATGGTGTTGGGCGTTTGTTCGTATCTTTGAATGTTTGTAAGTCGAATGTTCATATGTTGAGAACCACCTGCACTTATATATTCTGATTTGATGTCCAACTACGGCTTCAGCAAACAAAGGAAAAAGACTATAAAAAAAGAAAAAAGTCAAAAAACAAATTTAAAAATCAAAGCAGTTGAACTGCCAGTCGCTCCATTGCTTAAGTCATTGCTATTCTCGGTTGTCTTGTTTGTGGACACTGTTTTTTAAATTCCTTCACTGGAGTCAAACATGAATCTGCATCTTTGTGAAGTCAGTGTAAAGCTGACGGATTTGGTGTTCATTGAAAGGTGTAGCTGGTAGGTGGGCAGATGGACAGGTAGCTTTAAAATCAACTTGTTTTTCTGGCTTGCTTTTTTCATACTCCTCCACAGCTCTTTTTTTTTTACTCACTTTGTACTCTGCCAGCCTCCTACCTCCACTGCTTTTGTTACGTCTTTACTTTCATGTCTTTTCACAGTTTATCCACTCTCTATTCACAAGCACAAATAAAACTGAGAGTCTGAGTCCATCTGGACCTGTTGTGGCATGCCATGTGGTACCCTGAACCCCAGCCAGCCCTGGGCCACCATCTGTGCCATTGTTTGACACAGAGGTACTGCTCTGGGGCATCGCCAGTGGCACATAACCATCCATTTCTCCATCCACCCTTCAGTGCATCTGTCTCCTTGCAAACGGAAATAGGGAGAAACAAGGCCTAAAAAGGCCTTTTTCAACTGACTTGCTCACCCTCGCTGTTACATAAAGCCTCCAAATTATATAATCTTCGACATCTTATCCAATCTTCCATTTTTGTGTGTAGGTGGTTCCTCCTCTCTGGGTTGGAGAGTGATGAAAGGAGGTGTAGAGAATGTGTATCTGTCAAGCATGAATTCAGGCAGATTAATGGGTGCTTGTTTCTTGGACTGTTGTGTTCTTCTGCAGCTGCAGCTGATATTGGCAGCCTCTAGTCTCAATGTGGCATTTTTACTGAAGAGCCATGACCACAGGCTACCCCACCACCACCCCCCAGATCAAAACGCTAGCAATGGGTGATGAAGTGACAGAGGTGTGTGCTGGAATTGAAATCTGGTGGGCTTGGCACTCATTAGTGATTATATTTTACTGTGTAAATACTTAATAGGACTACAAACATCCATGCACGCACACACGCACGCACACCAGGGAGGCCCCTGACATGTTTTGAGTTCACATCATGTCATTTATCAAAAAATTAAAATCAGTCTGCTGGATAAAATGCCATGGAGGAGTGCTGTCTTTCTTCTTTTTCTTCTTTTTTTTTGCCATTCATTTCCCCCCAAATTATGTAGAAGTATTTAAAAAATGCAAAACAGTCGCGCTCCATCTGGCCTGAAGTAAATCCCACGTGATGTGTATGTATTTCACTTATTTTTATGAACAGTTTGAGAGTGGTTGTGCACTCATGTTAAGATGTGTCAAGGGGAACACCAAATATCTGGCCCTGCACCTTCCTGAAGCTCTGAGAGATGTGCCCTCAACCTCAGAAAGCAATGTTTCAAATTTATGTTTAAAAAGGCCAAAATATGTGTCAAAGGTTAAAAATAAAGTTTTATTTAGATTTGAATAAAGGGCTCTCCAAAACCATTAGTTTATCTTTCAGGGTGTTTTTAAACTGTTTTTTTACCATTAAGAAAGTGCCCAATGCTTTAGCTGCTAGAGTAGTTATAATTCAGAGGGTCATGGGAGGAAAGATTTTAATATGTTGTTAATTTACAATGTGCAATTTCTTCATCATGTTTGTGTGGAATGGAATCAGTGTCATTGTCGAGGTTTGCTGTAGGACCCAAATGCGCAGACGTCAAGTAAAAGGGAAACAGATTTATTTAACAACGAATGTAATGAGATGCTGAACCAGATGATCAGGTGAATCGGCAGGAGATGAAAAGGCAGGCAGACGGCTGGAATGGTAATAGTCAAACAGGCAGCAGACTGGAACTGGAACACAGAAAGAACAGAGTTATCAAAAAGTCAAGTTGCGAGTTCAAGTGAGCCAAGGTGTAGATACTGACAAGCAGTACAAACGAACTGGCGATGAATGGTGGAAAGCTGGTCCTCATGAAGGTCTGGAGATGGGAGATGAGTCACAGGTGTGCTGCTCTGCTGCCAGCAGCAGCCACACCCAGGTAGGTGGAAACTATGAGGGACTCAGAAGAGGGAGAAAGAGAGAAGCAACTGCAATCCTGATAGTACCCCCCCCCCCCAACGACCGCCCCCTGGCGGTCCACCGGGCTTGTCAGGAAGGGCACGGTAAAAGTCAACTCGGGATCCAGGATGAGGCTGCAGGACACCCAAGAACGCTCCTCTGGACCATAACCCCCCCAGTCAACCAAGTACTGGTAGCCACGGCCACGACGGCAAACATCCAAAAGACGGCGAACGGTAAACGCTGGATATTCATCAATGACCCTTGGGGGAGGAGGGGGATTGGTAAGGGGGCAGAGAGGACTAGAGTGGACCGGTTTTAGCTGAGACACATGAGAGGTGGGGTGAATTTTCATGGAAGGCGGAAAGCTCAGACGAACAGCGGCGGGGTTTACCACTTCAACAACCTCGAATGGACCAATGAAACGGGTTGCCAATTTTCGTGACTCTACCTGCAGGGGAACGTTTTTAGCCGCCAGCCACACTTTTTGACCCACTTGGTAGGGCGGAGTCGGAGTCCGGTGTCTATCAGCGATCCGCTTGTTCATCTCAGCAGAACGAAGCAAGGCTGAACGAGCACACCTCCAAATCTCCCGACAGTGCCGAACATGCTCTTGGATGGATGGAACAGCGATCTCTGCTTCCTGTTCAGGAAACAGTGGAGGCAAATATCCAAGAGCACATTCAAAAGGTGACATACCAGTAGCGGCTGATGGGAAAGAGTTGTGTATGTATTCCACCCAAGGAAGATAACTTCATAACTCCATTCCGTAGGATTTTGCGCAACGAAGGGCAGCCTCCAAGTGTTGATTAGCCCGCTCACACTGGCCATTAGTCTCTGGATGAAAACCGGAGGACAGACTCACTTGAGCACCCAAGGCTTCACAGAACCGCCTCCAAACCTGGGAAATGAACTGTGGTCCTCTCTCCGAAACAATGTCCAGAGGAGTCCCATGTACCCGAAAGATGTGTTGGACCAGCAAGTCTGCAGTCTCACAAGCAGTAGGAAGCTTGGGTAAGGGCACAAAATGAACAGATTTAGAGAAGCTTTAGATTTAGAGAAGAGTTGGAATGGGTAAGGGGCGGAGAAGACCAGCTGGCCGTTGATTGGACGTCTTCCCTCGAGCACAAACTGTACAGGCTAAAACATTCTCTGGTGTCCTTCTCCATTGTTGGCCACCAGAAATGGCGTCTGAGGAGGGCTAGGGTTCGGTGAATTCCCAGATGGCAGGCAAATCGGGACGTATGCCCCCACTGGATGACCTGGAAACAGACAGCCTGTGGGACACACAAACAGTTGGGAGGACCATTACCCGGATCAGGATCAGTCTCTTGAGCTCTCCTGATGCAGGACTCGATCTCCCAAGTAACAGCAGCTAAAACACAAGAAGGTGGGAGAATGTTTTCAGCAATGTCAGGTGAGTCTGCAGGAGAAAACTGTCGGGAAAGGGCATGGGGTTTGGTCTTTCTCGAACCAGGTTGATAGGTAAAGGCAAAATTAAAACATCCAAAGAACAAAGCCCATCTAGCCTGACGGGAGTTGAGCAGCTTAGCAGACTGGATGTACGACAAGTTTTTGTGATCTGTCCAAACAAACGGGTGTTCTGCTCCCTCCAGATAGTGCCGCCACTCCTCCAAGGCCAACTTGACAGCCAGTAGTTCTCGGTCGCATACGGTGTAATTCCATTCAGCGGTGGATAAACGGCGTGAGAAGAAGGCACAAGGATGCAGTTTCTGGTCAGAGGCAGATTGCTGTGACAAAACAGCTCCAACACCAGTATCCGAAGCATCCACCTCGACGATGAACTGCAGGGTTGGGTCAAGATGCGTGAGAACAGGTGCTTCAGTAAAACGTCTCTTAAGAGCCTGAAAGGCTTCATCTGCATCTGAAGACCACACAAAAGGAATCTTGGGGGAAGTGAGACGAGTCAGAGGAGCTGCCACTGAACTGTAGTTCCGGACGAAACGGCGGTAGAAATGAGCAAATCCGAGAAGCCTTTTAAGTTGTTTACAGGTCCCTGGGACTGGCCACTGTGAAACTGCTTGGATCTTCGAGGGATCTGGCTTCACTTCACTTGTAACCGAGATATCCAACCGACTCAACATGGAACTCATACTTCTCTGCTTTGGCGAATAGTTTGTTCTCCAGCAGTCTCTGCAGCACCTGGTGAACATGGGTAGCATGCTCATCTACAGAAGAGAAAATCAAAATATCGTCCAAATAGACAAACACAAAATGATTCAAAAAAATCCCTCAATACATCATTGACCAGGGCTTGAAAAACTGCAGGAGCATTTGTCAACCCAAAAGGCATTACCAGATATTCAAAATGGCCCAAATGTGTATTGAATGCCATCTTCCACTTGTCTCCCTTGTGAATGCGCACAAGATGGTACCCATTGCGAAGGTCCGGTTTAGAAAAGACGGTAGCAAGCAACTGCAAATCCTGACAGTCATAGCATCTTTCATGTGACACTCCCTGCCTCTGTGAAACACCTTAAAATGTCTGCAGTTTATAAAGCAGTCACCATACCCAGGTTTAGCCTGATGACATCTTCAGAAAAAGCTCCTTCAGGACCACAGAGCACACAGGTTCACTGCTGAAAGATAACCCGACATAGAATTTTAATTGATCATATCATATTGGTCTTAACAACCCTAAAAGTTTTATACTCCATGATACCTGCTTTCATAACTGATGAATTCATTAAGATAAACTAAACCATTTAGAAGGTGCAACAATGGGGCTCAGTCCACAAGGAGTTGGCTTGGGGTGGCTGGTTCGGGGCCAGCATGAAATGTAAACTGGTATAAAGTGTGAACTGGTACCTGGTGAGGTGTCAGTTTGCTTCCTGATTACTGCCAAGGTGCCCTTGAGCAAGGCACTGACTCCCCCAAGCTACCATGTGGCTGCCCTTCACTCTACCATCTCTCTCATTATTTGCATGCCCACAGTCTCTGTGTGTTTATGTGTGTGTGTGTGTGTGTGTGTGTGTGTGTGTGTGTGTGTGTGTGTGTGTGTGTGTGTGTGTGTGTGTGTGTGTGTGTGTGTGTGTGTGTGTGTGTGTGTGTGTGTGTGTGTGTGTGTGTGTGTGTGTGAGAGAGAGAGTGCATATATGTGTGTGAATTAAAATATTGTCATGTCATGAAACATTCCCACATAAAAACAGATATTGTTAGATTCTATTGATGCATCATAAAAAAGTTGTCTACTGACTCCGATAGCACAGTATCAGATTCACCATGGAGCTTTCATGCATTTCATTCTGTCTCAGGGAAGAATGCAGCCTTCAGAAACTGTTAACTTCACATTCATTGAACATTCTTCTAACTCCTGCACTGACCTTCAGTCAACAATGTCTGTGTCTGGGTAATGGAGCAGAAGCACTCCCATCATCTGCTATTTTCCAAAAGCACATTTTCAAGCAATAGTTCCTGTCACTGTCTTCAGGCTGGATCACTGTCTGTCATAGTTAACTGTTAGTCCAATCAAAAAGAAGAATACTAAATAAAACTGTCTGGGTGCTCCATCCCCTCCTCAGAGGGAATGAGACTAGCCGACATTTAAGAAGGAAAGCACATTTTTTATTTCACTGTATCAACACATGAAAAAGCATCATATTATAGATGACAACACTAGTATTAGAAATGTCGTGCCTCCTGTGTGAAGTGTCAACTCGCCTCCCGGCCACTTCCGAGGCGCGTTTGAGCAAGGCGCCATCCCCTTATCAGCTGCACAGTTGGGGCGCAACCTGAAGGTTTTGCCTGCCACTCTGGCTCGCCATGTACTGTTGTGTTACTAACTGCATGCTTGCAGGCTCCTTGTGTGTTGTGGTCGTGTTTCAGGGGCCTGTACAAAAAATTCTGTATCTAACACAAAGATATATAGAGGGTAAAGAGTAATTTCCCCATTACGGGGTTAATAAAATGGATCTTCTTCTTCTTCCTTCCTTTGCACCATATTGAGCTATCATTTCAAATCACACATTAAAGTGGCGTTGCGCCACCATTATTTAAGGTGGCGCAACAGCAGGTTTTCATACATTAATGATAGAGTCCTGATGTATGACATTCTCGAACCATCGAAACATTGCTAACCAATGGTGGATTGTGAACCCTTAGCCCACAAAAACTAAAAGGCTCATCTGACACACTTGTGAGCCACATGAGTGTGTCCAGTTGGCTTCCAGAGCCAGATCACAGGACAGTGTTATTGCCCTGGCATAGTTGGCCCACAAAATGCTGGTGAATTTCCTGTGATGCTGGAGGCCTGAGTAGGTACTGTAATATTTCCCATGGACCAAAGTTGCTTAGGCAAACAGCAGCAAAAGTCCAACACACCATGTCACCAAATTCATGCCATGATGACAGGAAATGATGAACATTAGTCCAGCTGTAAATCTTAATGTTTGCTCAATGGGCATTTATATTTGATCAAGAGGGTAAAGCATTCCAATCTCTGAAATCAAACCAAAATCCAAAGTAAATCTGGCCATATGTAGGCCAGCCAGAACCGGCTCAAATTGGATCCTCCAATGCAAGACCATAGTGTCGTTTCCAACTGAGGCCAGCCAAAAGCTCTTGACCTAGCTGGCAGCTCTTGGTAGATTAGAACTGTTGTTACTAGAAAACTAAGTCTTTTCAGAGCTTTTCTGCAGGTCACATAAAAATACTAGCTTCACTGTGATGTGAGCTGGTTGCACAGTTAAACCTAAATCGCTGGATTTTGTGTGCTTTTAAAATTAACAAGCAAACAACATGTCACCACATCAATGGATCAGATGCACTATGAACACATTTCACAATAGTTAGGGCATTGCTGTGGATATGAATGTGTTCTTGAATCTTCCAGTCCTTTTTGTGTGTAAATGTGTTGTTGGTTTATTGATCCAGGGTCCAGCCTCCCTCAGCCTGCTGTTCTGTGGACAGTAGAGGGGCATTAGGGAAGTGAGGGAAAGGGGGTGTGGGGTTTATTTGGGTGGGGCTGTTTGTTCTGGTGGTGACTGCTGTTTCCGTAGTTTCCTCAAGTCACTTCTCCCATAATGCAAACATAAATAAAAAGAGAAACACAGAAAGAGGAGGGAAAAAACAGAAGGAGTCAGATAATCTGGGGTCAGTGAAGCCTTCTGTGCAAAATATTTGAGCTGTTACTTTGATTATTCAAGGCTCCAAGTGTTTTACAGTGAATTTTACATTTATTTCACCAGACCTTTATTTGTAAGGTTTTTGAAAGCGGTACCACATTGAACTACTCATCTGGGAATTAAACAAGGTTCTCAGCCACTGACCCAACAGAAAGGGGAAAAATCCAAGCTTTAAGACTGACTCAAACAAACAAACAAACAAACAAACAAACAAACAAAAAACAATTAAAGGATGATGTTCAGGGTTACATTTGTCATTTATTTATGTGTAATTCTGCTGGTTTCAAGTTTAACTGATGTCAGGGGTGATTTTAACAAATTAATCACTTTTTTTTTACAGTAATTTGGATAGAATAGAAAATTATATTTCAAATAACAATATTAATAAATTCTTATTCTTTTCTTAAGTAATTCATTGAACACAATATTGAATTAATAGAGCCGCCAACGAATTAAACTCAAATGAGCTCAATTGCCATTGAGGAATGCGACGCACATGAAAGCAAGAGCATGGACACACACACACACACACACACGCACGCACACACACACACACACACACACACACACACACACACACACACACACACACACACACACACACACACACGCGCGCACACACCTCTGAGTCCCCCAGCTGCTCAAGGTAATTACAAATGCTCCAGACTAGTAACCTTGTCCTTCCGGACAAGCTCTTCTGTTTTTTTGATGCAGTTATTGATATTATCGACACTGCTGGGTCCTTACCGCTCGTTGTGATGCACTACACCTGCTTCTTCTAACACTGCTGGTGGCAGGTGAAAAAATTAATCTGGTAATCATTAATAATTGGCAGATCAGGCAGGAGCTGGGCTTAATGTTTTTTGTCAACATGAGCAGAAACAACAAATGAATGTTAATTCTTTATTAACAAAAGTGCCACATGTGAAATCCATGCAAGTATGTATGTATTTATGTATGTATGAATTTATCACATGTAAAAATGAGGATGTACACTATTAGGGGCTGATAACAGAGCCAGTGTGTCTATATCCATGTATTCTATAGCAGTGATTCACATTCAGCGACGACGGCAAACAGAAAAGTTGTTTTACCACGTTGTGACTAGTGATTAATGACATTGTGAGCTTTTTTACAGATTGTTTTAGTCAGTAGCAGTAGATAATTTAGACATAGCAACACACACACACACACACACACACACACGCGCACACACACACACACGCACACACACACACACACACGCGCACACACACACACACACACACACACACACACACACACACACACACACACACACACACACACACACACACACACACACAAAGGAGGATGATGACTAAAAAAATTCAAAGTAGGAGACAAATGTGACAAATCTGATTGTGAAGGCATATCATTCATCTTGTTAATTTTGATAGTGTTTTTAACAGGATGTGCATGACAAAAGTTGAGAACTGATACTTCGAGCGATGCTTTTGATGTTGCTTGCTTTGTGATTTCTGCAACTTCTTGCTTCTTACACAGCCATAGGGATACCACTCCCACTGCCACGGAAATGATCAAATTACTCACTTTTTATCGTTATTCAAGCACATTCTCAGTTCAATTGGAACCAGCAGTTCCTCCACGTGGTTTTGATCAGCTGTGTGTGGAGTATTAGATTCTGATTGATGGAAGTGGGGCTTTAATGTGGGAGAAGTGGCTGTGCTGGAGTCTGGAAGCAAAGGGCCTCCTCTTGTGTGGTCGGGATCAGTTTACCAGAAGAAATGTGGATGGTTGTTTGCACTGTGAAAACAGTCCAACCAGTCAAAGGACAGGCATTCCTCGGCCACCAAAAGGGGGTCGCCCCGGTGACTTGGGTGGGACGCATTCCTTGGAATCCCAGGAATCCAAACTCAGAGGGTTATGGGGGTGTAAATGGTGGTAGGGACTGGTGCTGGAATCTGGAGCAGTACCTTCTAGGCGTGAGAGATTCCCACAAAAATTCTGCAATGATTGCTCCTTTGGTGTTTTGCAGGTCAAAATACATTGTGGTTATGGTACAACTGAGTCAAACATGATTGAAGTTTGCTCCTTATCCAAATCAATTTACCCCATATTTATATTTTCCACATCTGCTTGGCCACAAAGCTCCATGAGGGTCCAAGAGATAGACATGATGTTTCATGTGTGTTTTTGTGAGTTCTGTAAACTCTGACAAATGTGTGTGAACACATCTGTGTATGCAGATGCCCACTGTTATGAAGACATAACTGGACTGGGGTTCAAAGTCTGGCTCGGAAACACTTTGACATGTGGAATTGAACCACCAACCCCCTCTTTACCAGATCACCACAGCTGAATTTAATTCAATGAGAAAGAAGTCCAGATGGGATTTTCTTAGTGATGTTTCACAATTACTGTATAAAAATAGACCTGCTATGTAAAGACACGCTGTTATAAGTAAAATTCAATACCAATTCATAATATCACATTTATTAACAAACGTATTTTCAGATGTGTACAATATGTTTTATGTTTCAACATCATCGTCAAAATTTTTACCTCGCCTGTTTGATGGTCTTTGAGTTGGTGGCTGGCCGGTCCATGGTAGGATCACACAGAATCTACCGGATTAATTTTCTTTAATTATACTCCACTGAGAGCCATTTTAACTTAACTCCTTCAGTTTCACAAATGTATAACTATGTATATATTGTAATGTTGTAACTAGATAAGCTCATTTTAGCTACTATGCTCAAGGAAACTGATCTATAAGAATGCAACAAATTCCAAAAAATATTCACCTGTAAAGCAAACAGACTCCATTCAAGCTGTGAGGTGACAGAATTGCAGTAAAGACAAGAAGTGTAAAATGGAAATATAATGGAATTACAGTGATACACTGTTTTTTCTCAATCTGATTTTGCCCAGTGTTCAACCATTTCTGTTTTTGTCATATTGATATCAAACGTAGTCTTAAGGTCATTTTGCACACGGTTCATTATTATATGCAGGTCACAGTGTTCTTCACGATGTTCTCTCGTGGCCGCAGACCACCGCTGCGGCTAAACAGGGAAAATGCATGACAGGGGAATCATTCATTCAGTGGTTTACATTTTCAGTCCTTTCGCTTGCCTTGTCTACATGGCCCAGTGTCACGCTGACTGACCCCGTGATGTAACCAGCGAGCTCTGGTTCTCAGGCTGATGGACAGACAGTATACATCTCCTTAGAGCACTAGCCGACATTTACCATCAACATTCACTGGGTAGCCTCACAGAACAGTTTACCTTTTTTTTTTTTTTAACTAAAACCTTCATTGTGGAATTTGGGTGTTTATGAATGTAAATATGTGCAAACAAAGTGTCAGGTATTTTTGGAGTCTATTAACTCTTTGTTCCACTTTTAGCTCCACAGTTCCTGTTGGAAGCCAATACCCATGAAAACAAAGGAGGAAGGAATTAGGAAATACCTAGAGAGTACACAGAATTGCAGATGTCTGTGACTTAAATACGATGAATGGGAAGAGCGCTGAGTGACTGAAGGGAATTTTAGCTCTGTTGATAAACAGAAAGGTGAAGTATGTCTGTTCCCTTTGTTGGGGTTGAGCTTGCTCTTGACATTCAGGTTTGAAAACATTTGAAAAATCAAATGGATTTTACATTGAGGTTCTTCCTGAAGCCACACCTTAACAACACACTTCCCCAGATGGCCTCTTGCACTTAATGACTAATTGATCTATGTTGTTTAAGATATTAAAGTGGGAGTGATGTTTCTGTCACATATGCATCTGGTGCTCATGCGAGATGTTTTGGAGCGCAGATAACCTGTTATGAGTTAATTGTTGGTCAGAGTGGCCTCTGCAAATTGGTGGCTGCTATAAAAATGCAAGCAAATTAGAGGGCATCGGAAGTACGTCTATGAGTTCTGTAATCCGTTTGAGAGACTGGAGTAAAGCTTTGAAAACAGAAGGGCTGAAAGCTCCACATCACAACAACTCTGAAGCCAACTTTTCTGGCTGATAAATGATCCGCTGCGGTTCTCCCATGTGTGTTTTGAAATCCTGTGGTTCAGGATCCTAGCCTGGTGCTGAGTATGCTTTGCAGCTGTAAAATCATGAACATACTGTACATTAACTTCATGTGTTGCTGTAATATCAACAGGTGATGCTAAGATCATGATAAGGCATGGCGTTCTCCAACTTCTGTAGAAAATGAAAGCTCATATCAGTATGGAATTGAATTGAAGACTAATTGAAGACTACGGATAATCCCCATTCCTCTTTTTAACCATAACACTCGTTTTAGTGTGTCCCTCTCATTTGGAATCAAAATAGCATTACAAGGGATTGTCATTGAACTTGTTTGTCTAGAGAATGGGATAACATTCATCAAGTCATCAGTAGATCAGTTACCTTATGGTAAAGCCTAGCGCTGCTATTATGACAAGTCTGACCTAATTTATAGGAAATAACAAAATAACAGGCAAAAATAATATGTTTATTGCTCAAAACGGCGTGAGAATAGTGTGGCTAAAACACGTAACTCTTACATTACAACATATTAATATGCTTCTACATTAATCAGATATTCCTATGATTTGTTAACATTTCTGCAAGGTTATTTGCAAAGATGCAGAATATAAAATTTATGTACCTCTTTTACAGGAATGGTAGCCATCATTCATTTGTACTTTGTCTGCTCTAAAAGTTTTCTGGGATTTTCTACCACTATCTTCTACTCCTTTATTCTCAGTATGCATCTGAAAACGCTGTTTGAAGGACCACCTGAGGGAATATATAACCACTACTACTCCGTCCTCTAAAGGAGCAGGACACAGTATAAAAAATATTTTTTTTAAAAATCAGTTAATGAACATCATCCATCAAGGTTACTAATAGAGACACTTACTAGGGGCCAAACAGCTGAAAATAATTTGCTTTTGTTTATGTCTGGTTTGAAACTTTCTGCACCACTGATGGAAAAGGCTTGGCTTCTGCCAGCAGTCTGGAGGAATGGCAGAGGGGAAAGCGGAACCACACGGTAGAGGTGCATGCAGGTGGGTATGTTGTACCTCCATCATGGGATACCTCCCTTCTACCCAACCAGAAATGATGTAACAGTCTCAGCGTGAGTCATCTCTGCTTCATCTTGCTTGCTGACCTGATTTTACACTACAAATCACTCTGGGAGAAAAGGTACAGCCTGGCTCTCCCCTTTGAGGATGAGGAATAAGACATTCCAGGAGAGACTGTCCACGCTCTGCAGTTATTTATTCCAGCCATACATTAAAACCCCGACTCTTTGTTTGGTTGTATAGGCTCTTCTGAATATTGTCCACAATGGATAGACTCGTAATGAGATCTTTCCGAAATAACAATCATGGATTTGAACCTGTGTCCTCCAGTAATCCTTATTTTACTGTGCTCGTGTTCACAGTTTGTGGGTGGTAAAAGTAATCGGTATTTCTCAATGTAATTACTGGTTAGGCTGTTGATCTCTCACTGAGTATTCATCATTTGTAACAAGGCAAGTACTGTATTGTTGTTAGTGATGTAACTTGACCTTAATCATTAAGCTGTAGAACCGTACATTCTAGATGTGTGTTTTAGGAATGCTGGAAACACATCTAGAACATAGATGTCACATGTCTGTGTTACCAAAGTGTGTTTTGTCTCTCAGAGGGCCAACCTGGAGACATGCATGTGTAATGGGACGCCTGCCGTCTTCCTCTGCAATTACCTCTGCTGTGGCAGGCTCATCATTTGTGCGCGAGTGTATGTGTGTGTGTGTGTGTGTGTGTGTGTGTGTGTGTGTGTGTGTGTGTGTGTGTGTGTGCGTGCGTGCATGTGCGTGTGTGTGTGTGTGCACGAGCACGCACCGAAGTAGTGCTGTGCCTTCTTCTGTGAAGAACTACCTTTATGTCCAACTTTTAGGTCTTACTGCTATTTCCAACATGGAGACCATAAAATCATATTTGTTCATCTCTAAGGTTCACAGAGACTAATATATTTCCACAGTGACCAGTGTGTATCTCTACTGTGAAAACATATATCTATCTAAAAAGAATAGTGCACATCCTTTTTTAAATATTTTTTTAACGAGTTACCCTCATCATTAACAAGAGAAAATATTTCATATAACTGAAATAACTAAGATGAGATTTTAAAACATAAATGGGCACAACAGCAAACTTATGCACGAGGGTTTGCTGTTAATAACCTACTGACAATCGGTTTTGCTCTTGTCAGCTCTGCTCTCTAGTTGTGTAATTTAACTGCATTGCCAATGCTGGCTTTGGTGTTTATGCAGAAATCCATCCTACATAAACTTCTGATTTAAAATTCTGATTTGACTGCATTCATGTTTGAAAATAGCAAATTGTATTGTATCCAAGCAGAGCCACATGTGAAAGTGATTCAAAAAATATCTGATGTTTGAACAGCCTTGATAAAGAAATCTGATTTGTTTGACATTCGATGAACTGTCTTTGGCGGCAGTGGTTCAGCGGTAGAGTGGACGTCTTGGGATCAGTCATCGCCCAGCCATCGGCGGCTCTATTCCTGCTCCCGCCAGACATCTTTGGTGTGTGAGCTGACAGTTGGAGGTGTCAGGCCCCTGTGTTTGTTCAGGGGCCTGTATACAATGTTTGTGTGTGTGCTCTGACTAACACACACACACACACACACACACACACACACACACACACACACACACACACACACACACACACACACACACACACACACACACACACACACACACACACACACACACACACACACACACACACACACACACACACACACACATATATATATATGTACAAAACTGGAGTGGAAAAGATAATTTCCCCATTTTGTGTGGATGAATAAAGTGGATTTAATCTTTAAAATCCAGCCATGTCTGATCATGGAGCATTGCCATTCAAACAGCAGCGTTCATCTCCAGAGGGGGTCAGGTGGTGGGTCTTTGGCCAATAGATGTGTTTTCACCAACTCATGAACAACTCCATCTGACTACATATTAGACAATGCAAGTAAGAAAGAGACCTTTAGGGTGTTTATTATTTTAGATACCCTAAAGGTTTTAGACACACATATAGTCCAGATTTTACATAGTGACAGTGTTTGGAAGAAATCAGCTAGCCTTCTGATGAATCCTGAGCTTCATCAGGGCTCTCAGATTCTGTTAGTTTCAGAAATTACATTTAAATTCTGTTTCCTCTGGATATTTCCTTACAGTTACAGCTTTTAATTTTGATGTTTCAGTGTCCCACAGTCTCACACTCACATAACTGAATATATGGGAAACATAATGTGCACTTGTTGCCTAGGTGGTCACATCATCAGAATAATTTGTCTGTTGAACAGCATTGAAAATACTGCACCACTGCCTTTAGATTAGGTTTCTTTTGTCAGTAGTGCAGTTGATTTCCTCTCCCTTGCATTTGCAAAAACAAGTTTGTCTGATCACACTTCATTTTAGGACCAACATGCACAAAGCAGTGGGCACAAGTACTTAGAAAACATGGATGCTGAGTCTGAGATTAATTTATATGTGATTGCTGTGCTGTGCACTACATTGAATATGAAAGAAGAACAAAGATGAGAAAATACACCAAGGTGTCACATAGAATAAATGGAGCAATACCAACCTTTTTTGACTTAATTACACTGTTTAATATATTAAGAAGTATAGGAAATATCAGTCACAGGACATTCAGCTGGTGTCATAAAATACCACTTTATATTCATTGAATTGTAACCTTTCAGTGACGTTAAAGCAATGTAACTACTGGTAACGCTGTACATGTAAGGTTCCATTTTAACACTGTAATATCAAATTAAATTAAACATTCACCACATTGAGGTCACATACAATTTTTCTTTGACTGGAAGTCACTTTATTCCACTTCAAGTACTATCTGCATTACATCATCACAAGGAGATGTGCACAAAAGAAACTGGGCTTTAAGTGTAAATAACAATGGGCTGCTCCTTTAAGATTACTGTTAAATTCATTCCATGTGACTATAAAGGAACAAAGGCTGAAAGCTCAAAATGCAAATGTAACTGCAGGAGAGCGGACTGAATCCACATTAGCAACACTTTAGGACCCCTCCCTGCTAATTGCTGTGTTTGTGGATGAAAGGAGGTGTACCAGAGAAATGGAAGGAGGGATGCCAGAGATCTCAATGCTCTCAACAGACATGCAAAGAACGCACAAGACAGACCATTAGCACCTCACAGCCTCTTGTGCAGTCATTTCATCTCGTTATTCAAAATGATTTGCATGAATTTTTGGGTTCTGAGGACAGGCTCACACTTGATGAAATGATTACATGTTCACAAATGTAAATACAGGCGTAACTCCACCCAAAATGTATCAAAGGAAAAGAGAACAGTTCTCTTGTTTTCTTTCTACACTGTTTTCTCTGTGTTGCACACTCTGTTTATTTTCTTAATAAATGCTTTAATCAAGGTAAATTTCTAAAAGTATCGTTTGAAATTCATTCCGTTTCTACGTGTTAAGCTAGATGACTGCATGGCCTCCGAGACTCATGATCTTAAAAGAATGAGAGCAAGCAACAATTAAGTTGATGGAGGCTAGATGTACATTTTAACACTGCACCAATTAATTTGTAAGGATTATTACAACTGTGTATTTCATTGCCTTATTTACTTAATTGCTATAGAAAAGATGGAGCTATACCATTATTAACATTTTTTGTTTGTTTTGTAAAACTGATTTGTGATTCTCACAACCTCATTTATTTTAACTTCTGTGTCGTTGAAATAAATGAGGTTTCTGTATTTATTCATGCAGAGGCCTCATCTGCAAGAACAGAGCTTTGACAATAAACATGTAAGCCCACTTTAACCCACACTCACATAATCCTGGGACCAATGGGGAGGCGGTGTGGCTGATAGTCTTGAGCTATAGTACAGTAAAATTGTTCCTTATGTGTCTTTCATTTTGTTATTTGTAATTACTTTCAATCGTCACATGGAGATTAGCTAAATTTTTTCTTTAAAATAGACTTTTTTTCCTTATGTGCGTAGGAATTACATTTTACCGCCATCAATTTAGAAATAGTGTACAGTACTGTGTGTATGTGCCTGATGCACAGCAAATGTCCAGAATTAAATCCACACACGAACCACAGCTTACTACAATATTTTTTAAAAAGTATTTAAATTTTTTACAACATAATGCCATGTGAATAATAAATGAATGACATACACACAAAACAATATTAATCTCTGATGTAATCTTATAAAAAAATCTTCTATACAGTAAAATTCAACTTTAATGATCCCAGGAAATGTTAATAAATATTAGACTTGTGCAATTACAAATTAGAAATATTAGAAAAATACATATTTTATCATCATGCAGAGGATACGTTATTACGTAAAATGATACAATACAATTTGTTCGGGTAAAAACAGGAGTAGATAATTACCATTTATTTTCTACCTTCATTCATTTTAACGTTTTAACGCCACTGCAACTGTATGTGACGTCACTTGGTGAAGCTGACGTCACCCGGAAGAGAGGACTGTCGGTGTGTGAGGATTGTTTACATTTCCAGCGGACTGTAAAAATGAATCCCCCGGTGATCAACTCGACCAACTCCGTGTCAACGACTAAAAGTAAGAATCTTTTAAACGATCCACATGTTTTGTTTGGGATTTAATCGACAGAAGGAAGTCGGAATGTGATTCATTAGCTAGCTGTGCTAACTGTAGCTAACCCCAGTGTAGCAGGAATCGATTCTTAGCCTGCTCACTCTCTTTGTTTAAACTGTTGAAACATACTTCGCTATTTGTTCTGCTTGCCAGGGACACGTTGAGCCCTTTGAACAACGGACTCATCGACAGGGTTATTATTTTCTATATGTAATGGGGACAATTTCATTAGGTAACCCTTAACTTTTCGCCTGACAAGCTGACTTTTAACACGAAGTGTCATCTTCCTATCAGGCTAACGAGCAAACCTAAGTAATAATGAAGTGTACCACCAGCGGACCGTAAAAACAAATCCCCCTGTTCATTAATTTACCTGACTTTACAGCTGCATTACACGCATATCTAGTTATTTATCAAAGTCAGACACCTTCGTTATCCTTTGTATTGTTGCGTTGTGAAGTGACAAACACCCCCCCCCTCTTATGTATTTTTAAACTTTAGATTATTTCCCTCTCCGTCTCATTTGAAACTGTTTTCTGACATACATAGTATCTACAAGCTGGTTTTTGAACACACCACTGATGGGACCATTAAATGATGATGAAAAGATTCTAGTTTCTGTTTGATTCAGTTTAAAAATCCCAGACCTGTAGACCGTAATCAAGCCTGTTGTATTTGTACAGTAGATGCTTCTCTACTGTAGTGACTCCTGAACTAAACTCAATTTTGAGAAATGTAATGCAGTCCATTATGTCAAAATATGATGAATCACAGCCATTCATTTCATGATGTTGTTTGTTTAGTTGTTATTCCATCATATTCTAGGAAGTTTGTCAAATCTTTTATACACAGTAAGTGAGGATAAAGTGGTGTTTATACATCACTACTGGTAATGGCCTTTGCAAAAACAAATCAGGAGTCACCAAGCATTCACCTGTTTCTATTTTCACAGGAAAACGAGAAGCTGAGCGTTCGGTTAATTGGACAGTGGAGGAAACTCAGGTGTTGCTGTGTGCCTGGAGCGATGAGCGTGTCCAGAAGAGTTTGGCAGAAAACCTTCGCAACCGCCATGTTTTCAAGCATCTCTCAGCCCGCATGAGCGAGATGGGTTTCTCTCGGAGTCCACACCAATGCAGACTTCGAGTCAAAACTCTGAAGGCTAACTATGTGAGGGCCAAACTTCAGAAGACAGTTGACAGCTCACAGCCTTGTACTTTTAAATACTTTGCTGACATGGATGCCGTGTTAGGTCATAGGTCAGCGGGAGGGGAAGAAGGGCCTTATTTTGTCTCACAAGAAAAAACGGTGGCGAACCAGCTTGACTTCATTGACAGAACAGGAAGTGTCTTGCCTAATTTAAATTGTAACACTGAGAATAGCGGACATCATGGTGGTTGTTTGGTGAAGTCAGGGAGACGGCTGAGCGGTCCTTTAGAGGAACGAGGCATCCATCAGTCTTGGCAGGTCGATTCTGAAGTCAAGTTGGAGGATGAAGAAGATTCAACAGATAACTTTGACGTCCCACAGCGCCCGAGAGACAGAGTCCATCAAATTTATCAGGAATCATCCCTTCATAGAGACATGAGCGGTATGTGTGTACTAGAATGTTTACACAGTGTTAACTGCCTCACAGATGTGCAATTTTTGGTTTTCTATAATCGCATACTTTCACCTTTTTCCACTTTAGAAGAATTACAAATGTTTCATGCTAACTGTGAACTTACACTTGAAAATAATCACAAGTTATCACAAGATGTATTGATCAAAAAGACTTGATCTGAGACACAAGACTTTCCTGAGGGGTACCTGCATATTTCTTCTTTTCCTTTCGGCTTTTCCCTTCAGGGGTCGCCACAGCGAATCAATTTCCTCCATCTAGCCCTGTCCTTTGAATCCTCTTCTCTCACACCAACTACCTTCATGTCTTCCCTCATTACATCCATAAACCTCCTCTTTGGTCTTCCTCTAGGTCTCCTGCCTGGTAGTTCAAAACTCAGCATCCTTCTACCAATATATTCACTATCTCTCCTCTGGACATGTCCAAACCATCTCAGTCTGGCCTCTCTGACTTTATCTCCAAGACCTCTAACATGTGCTGTCCCTCTGATGTACTCATTCCTGATCCTATCCTTCCTGGTCACTCCCAGAGAGAACCTCAGCATCTTCATCTCTGCTACCTCTAGCTCTGTCTCCTGTCTTTTCTTCAGTGACACTGTCTCTAGACCAAACAACATCGCTGGTCTCACCACAGTTTTGTACACCTTTCCCTTCATTTTAGCTGAAACTCTTCTATCACACATCACACCTGACACTTTCCTCCACCCGTTCCATCCTGCCTGGACACGCTTCTTCACCTCTTTTCCACACTCTCCATTGCTCTGGACTGTTGAGCCTAAGTACTTAAAATCCTCCACCTTCTTGATCTCTTCTCCCTCTAACCTCACTATTCCACTTGGCTCCCTCTCATTCACACACATGTACTCTGTCTTACTGCGGCTAACCTTCATTCCTCTCCTTTCCAGGACAAACCTCCACCTCTCTAGCTTCTCCTCCACCTGTACCCTGCTCTCACTACAGATCACAATGTCATCTGCAAACATCATAGTCCATGGAGATTCCTGTCTAACCTCGTCTGTCAGCCTGTCCATCACCATGGCAAACAAGAAGGGGCTCAGAGCTGATCCCTGATGCAGTCCCACCTCCACCTTGAACTCCTCTGTCACACCTACAGCACACCTCACCACTGTCTTACAGTCTTCATACATGTCCTGCACCATTCTAACATACTTCTCTGCCACTCCAGACTTCCTCATACAATACCACAGTTCCTCTCTGGGCACCCTGTCATAAGCTTTCTCCAGATCTACAAAAACACAATGCAGCTCCCTCTGGCCTTCTCTGTACTTCTCTATCAACATCCTCAAAGCAAATACTGCATCTGTAGTACTCTTTTTTG
The DNA here is from genome assembly GCF_040054535.1 of Antennarius striatus. Lineage (NCBI taxonomy): Eukaryota > Metazoa > Chordata > Actinopteri > Lophiiformes > Antennariidae > Antennarius > Antennarius striatus. The sequence continues at coordinate 9,738,734 of NC_090778.1, read as the reverse complement.
GCATGAAACCATACTGCTGCTCACAAATGTTCACTTCTGCCCTTAGTCTAGCTTCCACTACTCTCTCCCATAACTTCATTGTATGGATCATCAGCTTTATTCCTCTGTAGTTGCCACAACTCTGCACATCTCCCTTGTTCTTAAAAATGGGCACCAGCACACTTCTCCTCCATTCCTCAGGCATCTTCTCACTATCTAAGATCCTGTTGAACAACCCAGTCAGAAACTCTACCGCCACCTCTCCTAGACACTTCCATACCTCTACAGGTATATCATCAGGACCGACTGCCTTTCCACTCTTCATCCTCTTCAATGCCCTCCTCACTTCATCCTGACTAATCTTTACTACTTCCTGGTCCACAACAGTCACCTCTTCTAGTCTTTGTTCTCTCTCATTTTCCACGTTCATCAACTCTTCAAAGTACTCTTTCCATCTTCCCATCACACTACTGGCACCTGTCAATAGCCTTCCATCCCTATCCTTAATCACCCTAACCTGCTGCACGTCCTTCCCATCTCTATCTCTCTGTCTTGCCAACCGGTATAGATCAGTCTCTCCCTCCTTATTGTCCAACCTAGCATACAAGTCATCATAAGCTTCTTGTTTGGCCTTTGCTACCTCTACCTTCACCTTACGCTGCATCTCCCTGTACTCCTGTCTACTCTCCTCAGTCCTCTCAGTGTCCCACTTCTTCTTAGCTAACCTCTTTCTCTGTATACACTCCTGTACCTCCTCATTCCACCACCAAGTCTCTTTATCTACTTTCCTTCCAGATGACACACCAAGTACTCTCCTACCTGTCTCCCTGATCACATTAGCTGTAGTTGTCCAGTCATCTGGAAGCACCTCCTGACCACCCAGAGCCTGTCTTAACTCCTTCCTAAAAGTCATGCAACACTCTTCCTTTTTCAGCTTCCACCATTTTGTCTTCTGCTCTGCCTTTGCCCTCTTCATCTTCCTCACCACCAGAGTCATCCTACACACCACCATCCTATGCTGTTTGGCTACACTCTCACCTACCACTACTTTGCAGTCACTGATCTCTTTCAGGTTACACCGTCTACACAAGATGTAGTCTACCTGTGTGCTCCTACCTCCACTCTTATAGGTCACTCTATGTTCCTGCCTCTTCTGGAAGAAAGTATTCACTACAGCCATTTCCATCCTTTTTGCAAAGTCAACTACCATCTGTCCTTCTGCGTTCCTCTCCTGGATACCAAACCTGCCCATCACCTCCTCATCACCTCTGTTTCCTGCACCAACATGTCCATTGAAGTCTGCTCCAATGACAACTCTCTCACTTCTAGGCATGCTCTGCATCACTTCATCAAGGTCCGACCAGAATTTCTCCTTCTCCTCCAGCTCACATCCTACCTGTGGAGCATACCCGCTAACAACATTGAACATCACACCTTCGATTTCTAGCTTCAGACTCATCACTCTATCTGACACTCTTTTTACCTCCAGGACATTCCTAACAAACTCCTCCTTCAAGATAACTCCTACTCCATTTCTCTTCCCATCTACACCATGATAGAACAACTTGAACCCTGCTCCTAAACTTCTAGCCTTGCTACCTTTCCACCTGGTCTCCTGGACACACAGTATGTCTACCTTCCTCCTCTGCATCATGTCAACCAACTCTCTACCTTTTCCTGTCATAGTTCCAACATTCAACGTCCCTACTCTCAGTCCTATACTCTTGGTGTTCCTCTTCTCTTTCTTCGTGCGAACGCACTTTCCTCCTCTCCTTCTTCGACCAACAGTAATCCAATTTCCACCGGCGCCCTGTAGGTCAACAGCGCCGATGGCGGTCGTTGTTAACCCGGGCCTCGACCGATCCGGTATGGAAGTCATAGGTTTGATTCGCATCTTTGATTTGGCAAAAGTTTTACGCCGGATGCCCTTCCTGACGCAACCCTCTGTATTTATCCGGGCTTGGGACCGGCACAATAAGACACTGGCTTGTGTCCTCTTGCGGCTACATTGGTACCTGCATATTTATGTTATAAAAATAAGTTTAAAAATAAGTTTCTGTCAACACTGATGGTACAATTAGCCTACGTTATTTAAAGTAATATCTCAACTATTTATTTTGAGCTAAATATCTTCAGAAATATTATTTAAGATTAACAACCCATTTTACAAAAGCAAATCAGTGTTTTAAGCCTTTTTAATAACATGCACTTTATTATTAAATGCATTTGATTACACAGCTCCTATTTATCACTGTTATTTAATGCCTCTTTAGGCAACTAATAGGACTCTTACAGTGATTTGTTTTGCCCAATGAAATGCCTAGAAACCAACAATTTTTAGTTTGCTCTAACTTAAAATAAAGAAAAGCAGCAAATATTTACGTTTGTGTGGCGGAACCCAGAGAATATTTGATATTGCTGCTTGAAAAAGTAAACATTTGCTTTACTTTGTCACTTTGTACCTTTTTCTCTGTAAAAATCTCACATTTGTACGGTTTCATGTCTGTGTCATAGGTTTCCGTGTGGAAAACAGCCCAAGCACTCCCTCGCCGTCTGTAGCACTGCCTCCACAGTTCCCGTCCCCCCCCCCTCGGACTCAGTCCACTGCTTCTCCAATCATTGCTCCCCCAGATCCCAGCTCCAACAGCCTTCCCCCTTCTGGCCACCTCTACCCTGAGTCCCCTTTCCTGGAACCGGTCCTCAAGCACCTTTCAGAGTGCTTCCAGCGACTTGTCTCGGATGCTCGGAGCCTGGTGGAGCGTCTGGAGACTCAGCGGCAGGAACAGGTGCGCTGGAATCAGGAGCTCCTGGCCCAGTGGCTGCAGAGGGAGGAATGCCGGCAAAGGGAGATGGCTGAGAGGGAGGAGAGGAGGGAGAAATCTCGCATGGAGCATGAGATAAGAGTCCTAGAGCTCCTCACAAGCTTAGCCAGAGAACACAGGTGTAAATGTGGAGGCAGCCAGACTATAGCAGAGACACCAGCTGGTCCAAATCGCAAAATAGACTAAGACACAGCCACACCAAAGATTTTTACACTGGTTTTCCCAAAGTATGGGATGGTTTCCGAGCTCAGGAGGAACTAAATAATTGTACTGATAATCACAGGGTTAGGGTCACTTTCAGGGCAGCTTTGTTTTGGCCTTAACCCTTAATGATATGAGGGTCATTTTTAATAAACCACAAACACAAAAGGACCCTAACATTTTTTGACAGTGAGATTTCTGAGTGATGGCCAAATCACATCTGGTCAGATGTTCTCAGAAACAGAAATAGAAATTACATTTCATACATCTGGTAGGGGATTTCTGATAACGGTAGCAAATAGAACATTTTGGACTGTTTTATGCTCTTCTATATAAATAATAAGTTAATACTTTCAACACAATCTGTGGGCCAGTTTATCTCTGGAATACGTTTGTAAACAGTGGGTTTATGTTACTGAAGGGAAAGTCGTCTGTCCTCTCAGTAACCTACACTGATGTTCAGCCATATTCAGCAATATTGCCACATCGCTAGACCCTCATTTGACAACTTCTTCATATTATTTGAGTGCATGTATCATACAAATAATTTAATCACAAGTTTTGGATTGATTTTGAATTAGACTACTGTACAATGTCAATATTCATTTGTTCATTGTTTGTGATTGTGTCATTGTCAGGCTCTTATCCTAAATATGGGTTGTGGGTTGTGCTGGAGTGTATTCCAGCTGACCACAGATGGAACACAGGGAACACCTTGGACGAGTCACCGGCTCATTGCAGGGCCACTCATTGTGAAATAAACATTCACACACACCTACTGACAGTTTAGCGTATCCAATTCACCTCAACTGTGTGTTTTTGGAGGTGGGAGGAAGCAGAAGAGAACCCATGCAGAAAGACCCCAGGTGGAATCGAACCTGCGACCTTCTTGCTGTGAGGACACAGTGCTACCCACTGCACCATGGTGCATATAAGATGCTAATATTTTTAGTTCTACATTTAGGTAAATTACATTTACATAGTATGTAGAGCTCTGACATCAGTAAGGCCATATAAGATATACAGTATAAATCCTGACTGCAACAATTATATTGTTGCTTTGTCGCCAATTGAGACTTTACATCTATCGTTCAGCTGGGCCGTGTTTCAGATCTGACAGTGAGAAGATCATTGATTATCATTCCGAACGTGTTCGTGCATTAGATACAGGACTGTGACCAGGCTGCTGTGCGGTAATAGAAAACATTACCACAGGTTCCCGATTCCCATCTTCACTGACGCTACATGAGGACTGTAGCACAAATGTTTGTTTGTTTTCTCCATGGAACATATGAAATTCAGCACGTCAGCCTGGATGTCTGACTTGGATAACGGACCTTTAGCACAGTTTTTAACACATTAGCCAGGCTCTCTTTATTTAACCCAATCTGAAATGGTTGCTGTACGAAAATAAAAAGGTGCACATTGTGTTCGGTGTTAAACCTCTTACAACGTTTATGGCAACAACTCTTTGTGAGTCTCCCTATTTTCCACTCATAGTCGCAGGAGTCTTGTTTATTGAACCTCCAGGCTGTAGCTGCCCCACGCTGCTTGTTGCCTTAATAGAACTGGGAAATCTTTTTACTTGGCCATTCAAGACAGACTTCCTTGAAGGGACAGATTGTGAACAAGCCCCACTTCCCTACCCTTTAGAAAGACTGAAACCAGACTGCAGTCAACTGGTCATACTGATTCGTCCGTTTGATGCCATACACTGGAGTACTTAAAGGAGACGACGAGGGATATTCTATTTTCTTATTATAAGCACTTCGAAATGTCTGTTGATGTCATTAAGCTCTTTATTAATAAAAGATGATTGATTGACTCAATAAGTCCTACAGAATAAAACCAGCAGTGAGTTGATGCTACCGTACCACGTGAATACAAGGCCTGATACATGTTATCGTGTGATACAGTTTTACTGTCCAAAAACTATTATAACCGACAATGAACCACCTTTGGATTGAATGTAGTGTTCTTTAAATACAATGCAAACATACAGTCTAGTTTATTTCTGTTCAGTACGACATAAATCGTCCTGCTCCAAAAACTCACCAGAGCTCCAAAGTTGGATTTGTCCATCACAGAACCTATAACTCAGTGGAAGCTTTAGTTCTTCTTACTTGAGTCTCTAAAAAGGAAACTTCCCCAATTAGATGTTAATTAAAAGTTAAAAGTCACGAAAAACACACAAACCAGAAAGACGTGTTTAGAGAACTTGTGTTTTTTTGTTTTGTTTTAAATGGAATTGGCTGAAAAAAATTCCAAACTAAAAAAGCCTTTGTTTGCATTTACCTTTTCTCAATGTATTTTCTTTTAAACCATTTAATTTTGTCACATTCACTGCTTTTCGTTACAATAAATTATGGGAGAGGTGATTTACACTTGGTCGGCTCTAAATTTGATGTTTCAAGTTGTTTTTGCCTCCTTATATTTGAGACAAAGTTGATTAATCAATATTTTTTCCTCACATCAAGACCTAGTTTGGACCTGATCACTGTATACACATATTTTGTGTTAGTCTCCCCTCATGTTCAGCGTAATGGATGCAATCCTGAGCTTTGTGGTCAAACTCCTTGCAGTCATTTAAGTGAGGGTAAAGCTGGATTAGAGGAGTAATACCGCATTACGTAAGGCCTCTGGTTGTTGATGAGATTTACGTGATTTACTGTTATTTCGCCAGGGCTTATTACTCTGCTCTCGTAATTGTACGAGAAATTGAAATTCTTTTTAAAGGGATGAAGGAAAGAGTTGCAGGTGGAAGATCAGTGAACACAATGACTGATACGCAGTATTTCTTTAACAGTTCACAAATAAAACACACAGCACTAAATGTGTAGGACAAGACTCGTGGTAGTATATGATTACTGAAGTTATTTCTCTTATTGAAATGTGTGTACGATGACTGGCGCTTAGTCTCCACCACTTTAGTTGAGACTGAAACTATCAAGTGACGTTGAAGTTTATTTTTTTTGTGAGAAATGCAGAAATGCATGGAGATTCATGGAATAAATTGTAAAACGTTTGTTCCTCACCTAGGCAATCCTTGACCTTTTATTTCGCTCCATTACTGGTTCAAAGTTTCTGTTTATCCAGGTTACAAACCACAGCTCACTCGAGTTGCTCCTCGCTGCTTTTCAAATCTGGACATGTTGTGACCTATTCACCCCACGGTGTTTGTGCATACGTTGATTTGGTGCCTATTTACTGCTTCAGCTGCTGGCTCAGAGGAGGAATATCAATGATCCCTCATCACACCTTTGAAGCATTTCTACACAAAGATGGGCCACAATTAAGAACTCAACAAACATGCCCTTATCAGACTTTTAAAAAGGGTTTATTCTTGCTTATCATCAACATCTTGTTTTCTCATTTTTAAGAACAGGATAAACTGGCAAGTCCTATTTATCTCAAAATGTCCAGGTAAGGCAGGATATTTTTAAATTCCATGTTCCATTACTTTATAATGTAAAAAAAGGAATTAAAAAAAAGAGATTAGCAAATAAGAGCTAAAGAATAAACACAGTAAACTAAACTGTTTGACTTTAGTAGAAAAATTTATCTGCTGTTACTTCATCGAGAAACGAGCAGGGAACTGAAACGTAGGCAGAGAACGACACGGATGGGAAAACATGACAGGGAGAGAGAGGCGGAAGAGAGAACCGGAGGGGGCGCGCGCGTGTCCTCTGATTGGCTGCTGCCTCGCCCTCGTGCGGTCTTGAGGCGGCTCGAGCCTCCGCAGCTCATACATAGAGGAAGGAGCTCCGGAGCCGCGCAGCCGGAGCCGGCGGTCACTGACGCGGATTGTTCTCTGAGCGAAGCCGAACTCTGCCGCTGCGCTGAAGCCCGCAACACATCCATATCTACTTTTTTTTAAAATTTACAACATCATAATGCTGCTCTGACTGCGGAGCGGGAGGGACTGCCGGGTTTCACAGTCTGGCTTTATTCACATGTAAAAGGAGAGTCTCAGCTGTTTCGCGTATTTTGGGTAAAGGATACGATCACCTGGACTGCTGCTTGGTGAGGTGAGCTGTGAAGTTTAATTGAGTGTGCAGTTTGTTCGGAGTTTTTAAGTAAGTGTTGTGCGTACACCCCCAGTACCCCCCAATGCCTTTCGATAATGCGCGCAGGTGGAAAGAGCGCACTTTATTTCCAGTCAGAGGATGAGGATGAGCAGTGTTTGCAAATGAATTGATCACTGGAAAAATGATCTGATGTGTGTATTAAAACTTGACTAGCATTATTTTTTTTCCTGAGATTCCGATATTTCAGATGAATTTACTACCGTGACAGTGCTGGCAGTGCTTTATTCTCCAGAATCTCAACAGCCATTGTAATGATATCCAAATAGGCAGGTTTTAGTTAGAAGCTTTCTTTTTGTTTTCATTTTCAGTCGATAATGGTCCTTAAAGGTTATCCCAGTAATGGGATTTCTGAAATCGGTGTCGATGGCGGACTATTTTTAACCCCCAGTACCTTCTGTCTAAGAGGATTCTCCCCCTCCCAGCCTCTCCTCCCCTGCAAGACGCTGAGGGATCAGTGAAGTTAATCCCACATCACTGTTGAATAACTGGTCAGCTCTCCTTGGCCTTTTGTGCCATTGCTCTGTATCACAAGCATGCATTCCTTAATGTGCTGACAAGTTAAATCTTTTTATTGGTGATCTAGCAGAACCATGTGCGAGTACCTCCTCTGGAAACAATGGAGTGAGTTATTGTTGCAGTGGATAGAGATAGATATACATCATTGATCCTGGGAAATTCACAGTTTACAGGTCAATTCACGGCAGTTAAATGATTGCTGCTCTATTGTGGTGTTTAGTAGTGGTTACTAACAACTAGAGCTGTTGTTTCGTGAGGAATTATATTTGGCACAAGCTTTAAAGTAATTGTTGATTATTTTGAATTTATTTTGACTGGCATTTATTAATTAATGTCAGTCATCGCATGAAATTTGCAGATTTTGTTCAGTTCAACTGCAGATTCTCTCATTTCCATTTGGTGGAGCCCCTTGTAGGCCACAGTACACTGGTTTAGAGATGACACATTTCTTATTTCTTATTATTGGTGTTTTAAATGTTTGTAAATAGAGAAATTGAAAGAATTTAACTAAAATGTTTCCGTGATTTTGAGCCTGCAAAATGTCAAATTGCTGTTTACAGAGAAATCTCCTCTGTCCAGACTTGAGGATGTAAACAGATCACAAGTGATCTGTTTACTTCAATATACAAATGTTGAAATTTGGATGTCTGACATTTCCACCATCCATTCTCATCTTCCTCGTGTGGAATCTAAGCATCAAGTTTCTAAATCTTTAGGGGAGGATTAGAAGAAGCATTGATAGAGGTGTTGTTTCTACTGCAGCATCCCTCTGTGCAGGATGTCTGCGGGGGGGATCCTTATGGGTGTCAGGCACTGATGACGCCTGATGACAGTCCTACATGAGAGCTGCGATTTTTACCACTAGGTGCAACAGCTGCAACTACTAACCAGAGTCAAAGCAATGACTGTGGTACCACATTCATTACTGGTGTAGATGTCGTCAAGAAAGGTGGATGAGTGGTTGCAGTATTTTATACCAGCACCCTGCATGATGGAAAAATGTTTTTGTTTTTTTCTGCCACCAAATGGAATTGTATGATTTGTAATAATTTTTATCCTTTTGGTTTACAGTACTTTCCGCACTATAAGGCACATCTGATTATAAGGCGCACCTTCAATGAACGGCCTATTTTAAATCTATACAATATATAAGGCACACTGGATTATAAGGCGCATTGTCGGTTTTTGAGAAAGTTAAAGACTTTTAGGTGCGCCTAATAGTGTGGAAAATACTGTAATTTTTAGAATTGTGTGTCGAAAATTTATCAGGTGCTGTAAGGGTTGATGACAAAAAGAAATTGTGTTGATCGGGAAAGTTGTTGAGGAGGAAATTAACGCTTGAGGAGGAAAATGCATCTAAAAAGCAGTAATGAGGATAAATTGTTCCTGCATGACGTGGGTTTGTACAGTCTGACCTGAAACCATGTCAGAATCGCTGATAAAGGTTAAAAGGCTCTGAACTGTAGGAGAAACCTCTATTCTCTCGGATGTGTATGATCTTGCTGCAGTTGGAGTCTATCCTGTGCTCCACAGTTTTGTCCTTTCTTCCCGCAGTGAGGTGTCAATATGTTCAACAGAACTGTGTCTGAGAGACTGGGAAGATGTAGCTGTGTCATTTTATTTTTTTATGGACCAGCTCGGTAGGATTGCAGCCCTACAGTACATGTGTGTTTTTACTTGCTTGACCACACACCAGTTTGAAACGTCACTTCCAGCCTTTATTTAGTCTACTTCCTCCGTTCCGCTGTGGCCTCTTCACCCTCTTGTGCAGCCACTCAGCTGTCTCTCACCCTCATTTCCTCAAGCCATGGATGAGTGAGATTCCTCATGCCTTTTAGTGTTTATCCAGGGGCAGGTGATTTACTGCTGCTCTAAAGCGTCTCATAGCATTCTCCCACTGCTGTAGCCCCTTCTCCACAACCCAGTCCAACAAAGACGCAACCATTCAATTTTTTTTTTTTTGTGTGTGTTTTGGTTCCATTTCTGTCAATGCCATTTCTCAAGCCACTCTGTTAAGGAGATGTTTATTACATCTTTGCTTTGACCTGTGCATTCTTTGTGGTTGGGGGAAGGTCTTTAGATATGTCATGGGGGTGGGGGGCAGGGGGCAGTGGCTTTAGCAATAAACGAGTGTCTGGCTTCTTGTGTTAACATCCCGGTCTACAGGAATGGCTTTCCTGCGTGTTCAGGCCTTTTTTCTTTGCAGCCTCTGAACTGCTGATGGCCGCTCATTACGAGTGTCCGTTAACAGCGAGGCGGGGCGGGAAGAGCCTCGGCTGGCTCTATATATGAGCTTTTTAATTGTAGCAGCCCAACCCACACATTTTGAGGCAAAATTACTTGCAAGCTTCTGATAGTGGAGGGCCTGTAGCTGCAAGGTAAGTTCACATAACCAGCAGGGTTTAATGTGACATTTGCCCATTTGGGGACACTTCCTCCTGTTTAGTCTGTTCTTTCAAAATTTCCCCACTCATCAAAAAGAGAAATATTTGGACATTTCTATAAGCTTTCAACTTAAAAGTCACCTTCACTGTTCACTTGCACATGCTCCAGCACATGAACAGTGATCCTGATCAGTGACTAATGCCTTTTAGTGTCACAACAAAGTTGTGTGTGTACTGTTGAGTATTGCGAGGGCGGGGAGAACAGCCCCTCCAGTCTACCATGGGACATAACTTTCCCAGCTGGACTCACTAACATGTGATAAAATGTGATCTAATCTTTAGTAAATAGAAAATAAGATTTGCAACAGAGATAACGTAAGTATAAAAAAAATGGTTCGGTTTAACTATTTAAAGAATAATGTTGTTAAAAGACCATTTTGTGTTATGTTGTTCAAAGGAACTTAAGTTTTCACTTTGAAGCAGTATTTATGTCATCTAACATAATCTGAGTACAAAAGGGTATTTTGATTCATGAATTAGAAACAGAATGAATTTTGAACATTCTCTGTTTTTAAATCCAACGTTAGTCCAAAGCAGACTTCTTTTTACACGCTGTGACAGATGGCTACACTCACAGAAACCAGCAAGGCTGGTAATTAAAACTACCCATTCAACCAAAACTCCCCCAAACAGCCAGGCTGTGGCGTTTTGTTTGTTTACATTCAGCTGCCACCCAACCAGTGAACACGCTAAAACAACAGCAGCGTGTTGAGTTTGCTTTTGTCAGGCCGGTGGATGTGACACATGACGGACCCACCACAGCCTTAAACCACAGGCATAGCACTCCTACACACACACACACACACACACACACACACACACACACACACACACACACACACACACACACACACACACACACACACACACACACACACACACACACACACACACACACACACCTGGAAGACAAATGGAAGTCAGTGCATCAGTCGTTGCTGCTAGTGAGCGTCTTGCACTTTGTTTTTCACATGCTGGCGAAGGCTGCAGCTGGCATGTGAGAGCAGAGGAGATGAGAATAGACGCTCTTGGATCGAGTGCAGAGTGCTGGCGGTTTTTTCTCTCTGCACCAAAAAGAAAATCTAATATTAGCTTTTTTGTCCACAAAGTAAAACTTATTTTTCTTCCTTTTCTTTTTGGAATACAATGTTTAGACTTTGCTTTGAAAGAAATGATTTAGAACAAGCAAGAGAGTTGGTGTGACACGAGGAACAAAAGGTCATAGTGGACAAAGTGCAGCATCTCATCTCCTGTAGTCTTCAGTCTTAAGTAGTTGTTTCATCCACAGAGAAGCCCACCTGTCCCTAGCAGCAGGGGATTAATCCAGATTGTTTGCCTTCTCAAAAACATCAGTGGTGGACGGTGATGTCACGATGATGTCACAGCGCTGGAGATTAAGTCAACTGTAGGCAGCGCTGGATTTGATCTGCTTCATTTGTTGATCTTATGTGTTCTGCCATGTCAAGTACATTTTGTGTGTGTGTGTGTGTGTGCGTGTGTGTGTGCGTGTGCGTGCGTGTGTGTGTGTGTGTGTGTGTGTGTATTTATTTAACTTGGCCCTCCAGAGGTTTCTTCTACATTTCTCTCTGCTTCATCTTCTTCTCTGTGCTTCTGTAGTTTCTCCTATAGGCACTGATCCCCATCTGAAACATGCCTTTTTTCATTATTGATTTATCCTCCCATTTTGCACTATGAAGTTATTGTACAAACAATCAAATATCTCAGAAGAAAAATAATGGACTAATCATCGTTCAGCATCCAACTAAAAAAACCTCCCCCTTCAGTCAGTTTGTGGGATGATAGTGGTGGGAGTTTCCATTCCAGCTGGGAAAAGTGGCTGTGACATATTCCCAATCCTGGATCACCTGACATATTCCCAATCCTGATCTTTGTAATCCTTGTTCAATTTTATTTCGTTATTTTTTTGGACTGTAGGGGTCAGTTTTTGTGTTTGGATGTCAGACAATGTCAGTAAACAAGTTTTTGTACATCACTGCTAAGAAACTATCTCATTCAGGAAAAAAAATAACCCTCAGCAAAATGAATGTGATTTTATAACCCCTTGATTTTCATCATTTCTCGATCACACTCGTGATCTGCCCGTCTCTCCTCTCTATTGAAGCCACATGGTGCAGCAGATGCTCAGGCTGCTGCGCTCTGACTCTTCACACTCGCCTTTCTCATGGAAATGTCTATGGTTGTCTGCCTGAATACTAGCAATGGATGCCGTGTGCACACGTGCATTATGGTGGGGCCGGCATGTGAAAACAGGAGGGTGTGTGGTGTCCCTTTTGTGGGTGAAGGTTTTAAGTGAGCTAATGAATAAATAGGATTTGTTTAGGTGTGTTTGTCAAGCTACATATTCCTGCAGAACTATGCCTATTAAATGTTACAGAATAGTTCTATTTCTCTGTTTTTTCTTTCTGATGGCAGATAGTATTGTTATAATTTGCAGTCTGTCTTTTTGTAAGCATCCGCTGCAAGACATTACATCACAGGACAATAGTACCCTAAATTTATTTGAAGTACTTGTGCCCGTTGTGGGCAGGTGCAGTTTATACATCCTGGCTTCCCTGCATCCGTCTTTGGCAGCACAGCAATGCATCAGCCTGAAAGGTTTCCTGACTCGGCAGGCAGCCATGGGACAGCATATTGTCAAGGACGTAGGGGTGTGGAAGAGTGTGACAGCACGTGGGGTTGGGGGTTTTGTATCCTGCGACGACCCCTGACCGTCCACCCCCTCCCCAGCCTCGTAATGAAAAAAGCTCTTTGTGTCTCCAGAGCCATAAGAACTGCTTGGCATGGGTTTGAGCCGGAGTGCCAGGTTCAGAGGTCAGGAGGCTGGCAGAGGACGGTGTTTACGGGCCTGTGGGTCCATCTGGACTGGAAGATGTTAGAGAGAGGATTTGAAGATGGTCCACGTTTCTTTAAAAGGCTGTGAAGAGCTTAACAATTTAGCATTTGCTATTATTCCCCACAACATCACGGGTTACAGATGTGTAATTCTAACATTACGTCAACAAGTTGGATTCGAGTGAATCTAATATTTTAATGTCTGGAGAATACCTGATGTGAAATCTGAAGCTTTCTTCAACTTAGTTATTTCCAGCACTTGTTACATATGAGGTTATACACACGTTAGTCTACAGTTATATTTTGACTATAATTTGGTCTGAGCAACAAGCATAAATAGGGTTGAGGGTACAATTCTGTTTGAAGCTCAGTCGGATACAAAAGGAAAGGCATCTGTTAGCTGGTTATTCTTGTGCTCCTCATTGTGCTGCGTGTGACTCATGAACCTCTTGCCTTTCTTTTTTTCTCTTTCTGTGTCAACCACAGTTTTCTCCCCACCGCTTTTCCACCTCTTCAGTCAGCCACATATATATCAAAATAAACTAAACCCAAACCCAAAATGGTTTTAAATGGACATTAGGGATCCAGATGAGGAAGGACTTTATCCAAACTGTTTCCCAAACAAACCTTTGCCGTCTGTATTTGTATTTTGGGTTTATTTAGCCACCCTACATCTGTGTCTGTGGTGAAATATCTATTGGAGAAGAAGCTGACTGACTGTTCTCATGACTGCTCTTTATCTTCCTGTAGGACAACATGCCTCAGACACCGCCATTCACAGGGCAGCTGAACACCAGTGGCTACAACAAGAACCTGTACCAGTCCAAGGAGGAGGGCTACCCTGGCCTCTTTTACCATGATAACAACCTGGTGTCCGGGTCCCTGGAGGCCCTCATTCACCACTTGGTCCCAACTATAGACTATTATCCAGATGTGAGTATGAGAACAGTTACATTTCATTTTCATTTTTTTTATATCCCTGGTGTTTTCTTGCCTCTTCAGTTTCATCAAAGTAGGGAGGTAAATCTTTTTTTTGTTCCGTCTGAGAAGTTCTGGAGCTTTGAGATGAATTCATTTTCATTTTTTTTCTGTCATTGTTTCTCTTTGTTCCTTTCGTCTGTTTTTCCCTCTCTACATGAGGGAATAAAAGTTTAAACTTGTCTACTTGCTATTTATATAAGTTATTGTTAAGGTATCGCTACAGTTTTGATTTCATGTACTGTAACCTTCTGTCAAACTTGAACGATCCTTTTTTCAATAAACGTACTTTCTTCCCTCTCCACAGAGGACGTACATCTTCACCTTTTTGCTCAGTGCTCGCCTCTTTATCCGCCCATACGAGCTCATGTCGAAGGTGTGCCACCTGTGCATGGAGCAACAGCGACTCAGTGATCCACAGGCTGACAAGGTATGCACAACAAAGAATCCTAGTTAGCCTGAGCAGAGAAGTATCAGGGTAATACTGGATCCCAACGGGGCTCTCTGGTGTGAAACTACTTCATAACCTGGAATCAATACTTGTGTGTTTATTCTGTATTTTTAGATGAGAGTCAGAAAGATTGCTCCCAAGGTTCTCCAGCTGCTGACGGAGTGGACGGAAACCTTCCCTTATGACTTCAGGGATGAGAGGATGATGCGGAGCCTGAAGGAGCTGACGCACCGATTGGCGAGTGGCGATGAGGTCAGTCCCTGCTGTTGGGTTTCTCCACTCCACTCATGACAGACACGCAATGAACAGGTTGTTCATATAAAATGTCGATTTGAACCATTGTTTTGTAGATGGCACATAATGCAATGCTGTTCAGAGCCAGATTTTCTTTTGATCGCAGTGGTGGGAGATGGAAGGGATGCGACTGGTTGATGAGTTCAGAGAAAAGCCCCATTGTTCATCAGCGAGGTTGACTTTATTGTTGTGACTGTAGTGCTCCTTCCTCAGCAGCATTTTAATTCTTTGACTGCCACAGAGCTGAATGTCAGAGGTTTAGTGGGTCATTCGCCTCCATTGCGATGTTAGCATGAATGTTTCTTGTATAGCCAAATACAACTGATTTGTTCTGTTAGCTCTGATGCTCATGCAAACCTGTTGAATACCCAGATATTAAAACATTGACAGATGATTGTTTAAGACATCACTATCAGTCGCCTCTTTTCTCCCAAGAATTTTTTTTAACATTTTGACTTTCTCTGCAAGTGTTTTTGTGTAGTATAACTGGTTTTTAATGTCTTCTACTATATTTTTCAGCCAGGGGATATTTAATTTAAATAAATCACATTGAAATAATAAAATATAAAGAAGGAAAAAAAAACACTGCCCAAATTGTCATGTGCAGAGGTCGACTGTGTAACATGTAACCATTTTTAATGTTTTCTGTTCCATTCATGTTATAATGTCTACTTTTATTTTTGTCCTCAACACTACTGAGGCTGCTATTTGCTGTATGGCTGTATGACCATTCCGATGCAGTTGGACTTTCTTTTTAGATTGACGTAGGTGAAAAAACTGCAGGAATATCACGAAGATGTGATACAAAGTTTTTCTAAAATACATCCAACAAAAGGAAGTAAGAGGAGAACAAACCTGGCTGTTTAAGTCTAAAGAGCTCATCGTATGACGACAGCAGGTGCCTGATCAGCACTGCTTTTGCCTTCATCTTTCTCACATATTCATGCTGGGAAAACAAATCACAACTGTCTTAAGACCTGCTTATGGTTTGAGTTAGATGCTGGTTCCTCACTGAAACAACCACAGCACTTTTGGAAGGAGTTGGAGTCCAGAATAGAAGCCCTAAACATCTGGTCAAAGTTGTGCCCAGACCACAATCAGAACTTTCCACGACCTTGATCTCCGTAGTAAGACTGTCATTATGGATGTGGGTGGATATAAAGGGAAGCAACAGCCAAGATGAAAACAAGCGCTGGGATGTTGACCTGATGGCACAGAGTGCTCGCCTTTTTTCTCTTTATTATGATGTGACGTTGATTTAACAGATCTCACAATATGTATGCGTGTGATGTCACTTTAGTAATTTGTGCCTGAATATTAAAATAAAAATTACTTAAACAACTTTTTAAGAAACCGATAAATAGTAATAATTATAATAATTAACAGTTAAATAGCAGAGACCTGAAAGCATTTGATTCAACTTGACTTGAACTGATCTGGAGTGATGGGGTATTTGTCATTTGGCTGGAGTGACGAGTGAATTGACCTGAACATGTAATAAATGATTTTCTAAATGTAAGATCACTTTGGATCGGTGGTTGGGGAAATATCCTTTTCATCATGATTTATAAAATGGACCTTTTTTAAAAGCCGGCCTTTGTGTGATGGTCACGTAAAACTCCACAGGAAGTGACACCAGTTAGATAAATAAAACAAGACCGCCAGTCATATAATGGCACAAACCAACAAGCCCACCACACACTCAGCCATGGTAACTTGTACTGAGCAGCCGTCTGCCAGGGCTGATAGGGCAGGGGACGGATCAGCACCCTTATTCATATTGCCAATGTTTTTAATGAGTAAATGCCCCCCCCCCCTCGCTTAGGAATGTCAGTCATTCTGTTGACTCCTGAGATCTGTGACTATATTTGGCCAACCCTGGCCCATCCTGTTTGTAGAGAGGACAGAAGCTACGACAGATGGCCGTCTTTGAAGTAGCAACTAAAGTGACTTCCACTTGTGGCGTCTCACTGGTGTCCAACTGTGCAGGACTGTGGTCAAGCTTTAGTCGACTTTACCCAGTGTTTCATTACATCACAATGTAAAGCTGGTCTTTTACATTTTCTGGTCTTCATGTTGCCTTTATGTTGTTTGCTATGTCCCATCAAATTTTAGAAGCTAGATCAAGAGAATGTTTCATCTTTGTGGCTTAGTCCTCTGAAAAGAAGAAATTATAAACACAAAACTATGTAGCTTTTCTTTTTTAGCTGTCAATCCAACATAAACCATTCGCTATGATAAATACTGTATTAATACATACTAATAACTACCCATAGTCACTTTTCAAGCCAAATTGTAATATCCAAACTTATTTGAGAAGATGTCTGCTCCCTGTGTGTCTCGAGCACATCCAGACCTCCATTACAATTTGAATTCACGTTCTTTTCCCACAGCCCAATTTTCCCCTCTATGTCCTTCCCTCTCATGCAGTCCCCCATCACCAAAACCACAACATCCACGGAACCACAGTTGATTAGCTGACATGTGAATGTGTCACTTCATTTGCCATCACATCTATGAGAGTCACGTCACCAGCAGACAGATCCATTAGCTATGCCCTGGGAAGTGAATTTCAGAAAGTCTCATCCATCCATCCCACTCTGGGTTTTTCCAAGTGATGAGAGCCTGCTCATTTTTCCCAAGTGCCTGAACATCCCAACAAGTCCTCACACTTGATTGCTGTCAAGGCACTGAGCTGCCACAGTCACTATAAATCGGACTTTGTTTCTTCTCACTCAGTTAAACTGGAGTCTTGCTTGTAAAACCCAGATTGCGGAAAGGGGCATTTTTCTGAGGATGTTTCTAAGTGGCTTATTCCACCAGCATTCGACTCTACATGTGCAAACACATGCCCTTCTCCCCTTTCAACCTTCTTACGCAACTTCTTTGCCAAGCTATATCGGTGAGGGAAGAATTATCTAACAGTGGCCTGTTGGTGACACCAACGGAATGATCGGAACTGGACAAACGTCTCCACCTCTGGCCAGGGTGCCACCGCTCCTCTGCCTCTGTGCAGCTGACAGGCCTTAATCAGCCCCGCAGGAAGAGGTTTACATAACATTAAAGGCCATCAGCGACCCTCCCAGTACGTGATGAAAAAGATGTTTTTCTGCAGTATTTCTCAGGCAACACAGTTTTTTTTTTTTTAGTGTTGTTGCGTGGTTTGGTCTCACATCTGGCATCAGTTTTCAGTAAGTTCTCCTGACATGTAGTCAACATGTAGGTCTTTAATTCTGTGGAGATTGTTATCAAAGAAGTGCTTTGGGTTTAGCTTAAAATCCTTACAGCAGAGCTAAACAATGTGACCACACACATACTACCGAATCTCACGCTCAGCTGTTCTTGTTACCTTCACCAAGGAAGTAGTGTGTTCACCCGCTGTCTGTTAGCTGGATTGCTGAACGTCTACTTGGGGTAAAGTTGGAGATTTAGTAAGGAGGACACCACACGACTTTGAGAGGGTCATTTTCATGTAAACTGTTTTTTTCAACTTAAACAATGTGATGTAGTTTAAAAAAAAAATAAAGTAAGTGGAATATTGAATTGTTAGGCCGACATGCACGTTAACGAATGTCCATCTTGTTAGGTCTGTTTCTCTGTTCAGTGATAACAGCATTATCACATTTCAAGAATCATCATACACTGATGCTTTGTCAATAATATCAAACCTTTTTAAAGGTGTTCATTGATGGAGTCCATGTAATTGTGAACAAAAATAAATTTTTGGAGCATTTTGTCATTAAATTTCATTTTTTTCCTCTTACACCTGTCAGGTGTACAGGAAGGCGCTGGGCCAAATGAGCCAGGGCCTCATCAGGAGGTTGACTGTTCTTAGCCAGTACGAGGAGGCGCTGTCCAAGATCAACGCCACGGCGACCGAGCGGCTGGCTGCTCTGAAGGCGAAGCCCCAGGCAGCCATCCAGAGAGACCTGCTCTCCATCTGCAACGATCCATTTACCGTCGCCCAACAGCTCACACACATAGAACTGGTGAGAGAGGAATACAGATGTTATGACAATTTCTCTGCAAATTTATGTACATTTAAAAAAAATATTAAAATCCATTATTTTTAGTTCTTTTCATCACGGATGGTGCCAACTGTCCTCCCAAAAGCATTCTCACTTTTCAGTCATAAAAATCGCTTAAATCATTACATCATATATATAATTTAATATTACTTACTTAAATTGAAAACCAAACTATGTTGTAAATGATACCCTTCCAAGAATAATTTTTAATAATCCGGCCCGCATACTTGTGACAGCACAAGCCTAAAGGAGTATGAGCAGATCAATGCTGGAAAGGAGAACATGTGAGAGATGGGAGAGTTGACACGTATGACGGATTAGGAATCAGTTTGGTGGTGGAGGTGAATCGAACGCTGCAGCTCCTCCCTTGTTTGACCTACCACAACATTGATTTTAAACAGAGGTGTTTGGCCACAGCTTTGGATTCAATATTTTGTCAGTGAATTAGTAAATTGTTCCATTTGAAAAACTTAAGGTGAAAAGCTTTATTCATCGGTCAAAAGGTAACTTCAGTTTGCATGGTTTGTTTTGCAAGAGCAGATACCAGTAAAGGTTGTTGGTAGAAGAGCTTTGAACCGCTTCTCCTCCTGTTATCCAAAAAATTAATGTTCTACTGCAAGAATACATCACAAGGAAAACTTGTTAAAATTTAAAAAACCTACTGAATCCCAAGAAGTTTATATATTAAAGAAAAACTCCCATGATGAACACAACTATAGAAGTCCTGTATGTTTGGATTAATGCAAAGACCCCCAGAGCATTAATCAAGATTAAATAAAAACTTACAATACTGTACATGGAATTGATTGACTTTGACTTCCTTCTCAGGAGAGACTGAGTTACATCGGACCTGAAGAATTCATCCAGGCCTTCGTCCAGAAAGACCCGTTGGATAATGATAAGGTAAAGTCTGCATTCTTGTTAATGCAAACAATCGACAGGTGAGAGTAGCTGAGACGGCGATTGTGTATTCTTATTCTGGCTGAAATCCTGTGTGGAGATGTGATTTATGTCAGTGTGGTGAGATGACCTGGTTTCTCTTCCAGACCGATGTGTTTACACAACACAGACTCATCTCACAGGTCAAAGTGAGGTCAGGGGATTTCTTGACACTACCAAATAAAGTCTCTAACACTCTGAACACATACATTTTCACGAGCAACACTCAGACACACCTCAGACAATTTCCTCAAATCATCCTGTTGTCTGGATGGAATGGGCATGCGTGTGCCTCATCTCCTAGCAACCGCTGCAGCCAAGGGTTTTGTTTTGGGAAGGGGTGTGTGAGTGTGTCTGGTAATGAGTTCTCTTGTCTGGACTTCTACTGCTAGGCAACAGGCGCCTTTTTGGAAGTGAGGTGATGTGGGGGTTAGGGCAGCCTTTGTGCCTTGGGCTAGCCTGTCTCCTACCCCCAACAAGCAACTTTGGAAAGACAGGAATAATTTTTTGTTTGTGTGTGAGCGTGTTGCTGAAACGATGTGTCCCCTGGCGGGAAATACACCATGGGGGTCAGTGGCGTAAGGCCAAAGGAATGTTTGGAATTAGATCAAGACGATTCCACACAAAGGGCCGGCCTGCATAATAAGAATATCATTTGCCACTATTGTGTTTATAGAAGCAGAGTGAAGCTAAGCGTGATATACCGGCCCACTTAGACTAGACTTTATTTTGATGCTCAGTGATGCAGTGAAAATGGAGAAAGAAGCTCATCTCAGCATTATTTTCTGCTTTGCAATTAATGTAAATACTAATTGAAAGTCGGTTGTCATTGCAGAGTTGCTTCAGTGATCACAAGAAGGCCAGCAACCTTGAAGCTTATGTTGAATGGTTCAACAGACTGAGTTATCTGGTAGCTACAGAAATCTGCCTGGTGAGTAATGAATATGAGGCCAAGTCCACTTTAAATGAAAACCCTCAGTGGTTTGCAAGGGGAAAAATGATACTAAGCTGCAAATGTGATAAAAAGGTTAATTTGTAAAAATTAATTTAATAAAAACACACAAAAAAACAAATATTTGGCAGTTTTTGCTTGATAAATGACTTGAAACATTAATTGGTTATTAAAATAGTTTGTTGATTAAAAAGCAATCAGCACTTGAAACCTGCTGCACACGGCAGGAGGCAGATTCAATATGAGATGCATGAAATTAGTGCAAAAACACTGTCGCAATGGTGATGTGTTCAGATCGTTTATTTGGTCTGACCAAGGTCTATCCAGTTTACTACAACATCAAACAGAGAAATCTGTTTATATTTTCACAGTCGAGGAATTTTTTGTCTCATTTTCTGCTCAATTTCAATTTGGAAATAATGATTTAAAGCTTATATTGTTCAACACGCACCAAAAACGGATTTAAAAGTAACAATAAGCTTAATGCATTTGGGCATTTCTCCATTTACCAATCAGTGCAAGTCAGTCCTGAGGGCTTATGTAGTTTTTTAAATGTTCTTCATTTCGTTAACAGCCTGTGAAAAAGAAGCACCGAGCTCGAGTCATCGAGTTCTTCATCGATGTGGCGCGGGAATGCTTCAACATCGGCAACTTTAACTCCCTCATGGCCATCATATGTAAGTTGTTCTTCTTCCTTCCCTCTGAGGTAACAAGAAATTCTTTCCAGGAGTTGATGTCAGCTTGTGATGAACTTAATTGATTAAATCTTCTAAAATTTCTTTATTTAATAAGTAAATATTCAAAATCTGAGAAAACTGTTTGATCCAATTTAAAAAGGTCTCATTTTAACTTTGCATTCTTGCACAAACCATCTCCCTCTGGGTAAATCAATCAAAATGCCCTCAGGGCTTTGTGCCAGTTCATTACCATCTTGTTTAATGTACTTCTGTCTATGATGAAATCAAAGTGACTTGGCAGCAGAAGGAATGGGTCTGCGTTTCATTCAGATAATTGTTTCAGAATTTGCTTCGTGGAGGGAATCAGAAGTTTTTCTCTTGGCTTTTAGGAGTTGACCTCTTACTGCTTGTGTTTACAGAAACACTCTCAGTATTGTTTTGTAAGCTTGTAAAAAATGCACCTGACCTGTTTTCTCTCTGTCTCTTGCATGTGTTCTCTTTAATCAGTACTGGGGTAATTTTGTAGATATCAGACTAATAGTTATTAATCTCTTCTGGTATCACTCAATTGCAAGAACACCATGATCTCATCTAGTTAAGCTGGAAGAGAAATTGACCGATGACCTGTAGAGAATTAAACCTCATCTTATGTAAAGGGAGGAAGTTCTAAGACACATTTTTAGATTCCCCTTGCTGAAGTGTTTGTTCAGGTGAAAGTCAAGTGAGCATACAGCCAGTGGCTACAGGATAAAACAGGAAAATAAATATGGAGTTAAAGTACGTCCGTGGGCAGCAGATTGGACTGTTAAATATGTACAAATATATTCTTTAAAGTGGTGATATTAGTTCAAGTGAAACTACCCAGGTTACATGAAGATAACAAATCCACAGTTAGAGCCTCGCAGCCCCTCAGACAGGTCAGACATAGTGGATGGTGGGGGTGTCGCCAGGAGCTCCCAAAGCTGTGCCAGTGCTTAGAGGAGGGGGCATCTGGTCATCGTCACAGGCCTGAGGGGTGGAGGATTAGTGTGTCCGGAGCACAGAGGGAGAGGCCAGCTGGGTAAAGACTCACTACAAACCATCCAGGCAGATGGTAAACACTGACCAGAGAGAGTGCAAGCACATGAGGGAAGGGGGTGGTGGTGGTGGTGGTGGTGGTGGGATGAAGAGGGGGGTAGAGGGTGGGGGGGATGAGAGGACATCGATGTGCCAGCTGTTCTGTCTTTCTCCCCCGAGAGAGTCAGAGCGCCACGGGCAAATCTCTCCTCCACCAGCCTGTCCTCTGGGACCATCAGGGCTGGACGGAGTGTTGGGGGTGTAATTAATGGGTGGAACAAATTTTCTCACTCATCTTTAGCTGTATCGGACAGGAAGGTCCAGAGGCTTTGGTTTGCATGCTTCCAGTTAATAACTCTGTCCAGATTTGATCCAATAGAGACACAAAGGTGATTTAAAACTGATAGGATAATAGAAAACATCATTTCTGAATTTAGAACTGCTACTTGATGCAGTTGGGACTCATTGCTTATGCACGCGTAATATCAAGTCGAATTTAGGAAAGGAGTGTTGAGTAAATTGAAGACACGTTTACAGCTTGTAGAGGCAGCTTTGGGGTGGCAGTAGCTCAGGTGGAAAGTTCAAGACCCGTGTGGACCAAAAAGTTATGAGTGTGAGCTGGCTGCTCAGCTCCAGAACTCTGCTGAGGTGCCCTTGAGCAAGGCACCATCCCCTCACAAGTTGCTCGTTGGGCGCAGTGCAATGTGGCTGCCAATGTGGTGTGCTTCACCTGCACACACTGTTTAAGTGTGTGTATGAAAATAAATGAAAAAAAAAAACAGTGGAAAGACTGTTTCCTCTAGGGGGGCAAATAAAGGATGATTTTTTCGTCTGTCTTCCAAAGAGTTATGTATCGGTGGATATCTCAAATGAAGTGAGAAAATCTTTGTCTTGTGTGTAATTTGAGTGGAATGACCCTTAAAGATGAAACCTACACACTCCATCAGCGTCCCGTCTTTCCTTCTGGAGCATTATGTTGGTGCTGAAAGGAAGACTTCAACAATATATTAATGGGAAATGAGCGTCCCAGTGGTGCGACCACCACAGCCCACACCTGTCTTCACACACACACACACACACACACACACACACACACACACACACACACACACACACACACACACACACACACACACACACACACACACACACACACTGATGTCTTTGTTAGGAAATGGAGCTGTTTCCTTTGATTAGTGTTGGTGTGGAGCTGTGCACGCAAGGGTTTGTGTTGCTGTACTGCAGGGACAACTCGGACCCCGAACCTGTACCAAACGCATGCGTGCGCACACACACACACACACACACACACACACACACTGGGGATTACCATATGGGAAGCAGAGCTCTGGGAGGGGAAACGAGGTGTGTGTTAATTCCATTGTTCCTGTGGCCTTTTCCTTTGCTTCATCAGATGAGACAACAGTAGAAAGAAAGAGGGAGGGGGGGTTGTTAAATGACGACTACCGTGGGGGGGAGGGTTGTGTGTGTGTGTGTGTGTGTGACTGGATGAATGGGAAAATGCCATGGGTTAATGCGATCATGTTTGGCTGCTGTCTTGGATCTGTGATGTCTCTCTCATTGTCTTCTTCCCTTGTTGTTGTGTCTGTGTTGCAGCTGGGATGAACATGAGTCCTGTGTCTCGGCTCAAGAAGACGTGGAGTAAAGTTAAAACAGCCAAGTTTGACATCTTGGAAGTAAGTTCCCTGAAAAAAAACTGAATTTTTTTTAATCACATGCAGTCGTTGTATAAACGTTGTTATTGTCTCTGTCAAGTAAAGAACAGATTATTTTCTTCAGAAAAAGCAGATTCCTCTTCAGTGTATTTGACACCGGTGACTAACCATGTTGTAGACGTCTGAAGGAGCTGCCTGTTTTGTCACTGAATTCTTGGGTCAAGGGTAGAGATGAAGATAAAGGCTCAACACAATCATACTAAAAACTGGGTGGGAGAGCCCAAACGAATAGATGAAGGCCATCAGAGCGGATGCTTCCTTTAACTTGATGTTAGTATAATTAGACAAATTAGGATATAATGAAGCACAGGGTTGTACTCCATTGGAAAAGTGTAACAAACAGGTTTAATCCACACCAGCTTGAATACTTGTAAAAACAATCACATTATTATTGGTGTCTAGTAAATGTATCCCCATTCCTGCCATATTTGATACACAGAACTTTTCCTGGCTTTAAAACACACACTGTTCTTTTTTTTTATTTTTATTGAATTAAAGCTGAGTAGCAGTGATGTAAAGGGACTTATTCTTTGTGTCCGGACACAACAAAAATTGAGGATCTCTGACATTCAAAACGAGTCTAAAGGGATGGAGTCAGGTGGATCAGACAGGAAGCCCCAGATGTTGATGTACAGCTGGGGGACAAATTCAAATGCAGCCCCCTCCCTCCCTGCTGTACCTAAGGAAATACTGCAAAGGAGATGCTCTCTGAGCCCAACAGGCCTTCAGTCGACCCTTTGAAAGAGGAGATCTGAGCTGGAGACGAGTCAGGCTGGGACTCCCTGTGGGATCTGATCGCTTTCAGAAACTCCGTTCTTTAGGTTCCCTTCATGTCTCACCAGAGTTCTTCTCCGTCGTTCTCTCTGTCAGTCACACACCCCCTCACAGCTTTACTCGTCTGATGGGTTTCTCCCTCCCCCCCGTTTGTTCCTGCGAGCCTTATCTGAGGTGCGGCCCAAAACTTTCTTTAGCAGACTCGTAGTCTGTGAAGTGAAGGTGCTGCTGGGTTTTTTCATGGTCAGACGCCACGCCATCATCTACCTCCTGATATTCCAGCACTCATAAGAGCTTATGTCACTCACTGTGATTTGATGGCACCTCATCCTCTTTCATCTACGTTCCCTTGTCTGTTTCTGTGCTTTTGTTCAGAGTTGAGCTTATCCTCAAACTTACGCTTCATGTTTTCTCTTCACAGCACCAGATGGATCCTTCCAGCAATTTCTACAACTACAGGACGGCGCTGAGAGGAGCCACACAGAGGTCGATCACCGCCAACAGTAGCAGAGAAAAGGTGAGAGCTCACACCAGCAACAAACGCTGAACAAAACATTCATTCTGAAGGGGAATGATGATGGTTCATGTGGCGGCACAACATACAAATATAACTTCTTTGAGAAACTTGTCACTCTGATCTCATCTGAATGCAAAAAAATAATAAGTTTACATGCCGATAATTAACGTGCAACTTTTGAAATAAAGGTTGAAATTCTTGTTAAACATCTCCAGGGAAATCAGGTTCAGATAAATTGTAGCGGTTAATGGAATCCAGTGACACATTCAGTGTTTATGTAAAACCTAAAGTTTTACGTCTACACTCCAGATTTGTTTCCAATCTCATGAGGTTTGGTGCCTCACTAAAGACAGAAAAGCGGTTGGAGGAACTAAAATTGACCAAACAGATACGCTCCGCATTGGTGACGCATGTTTACAGCAGCGATCTGACGGCAGTTATGTAAAATGTTGAGATGATTATCTCCCCGCCATCAACTTCTTACATTACAACATCGAATCTGAAGTAGAGCAGAAAGGCACAGCCTGCGTCTCACTGTGTTATCGTCTGGGAGCTGCGTTCCCATCGTGATTACAGCATCAGCAGCCATAAACATGAGCGCAGCAGACTTGGACGAGGGACAGAGGTTGCATAACAAGCATAGGCCTGAGGGGACACTGAGGTTGTGATATAAGAGGGTCAAAACATGAGGAGGGTCTCCGCTTCTCCGAACCAAGGGAGGAAAAGAAAACTCCTGCCAGACCACGTAGCGTTCCCGGCCTGACCGAATCTCAGCGCTTGTGCCAGAAATAAGTGGTTAGTTTGTCCTCACACATCAGATCTTGAGTTTTTGCGTGTGTTTTTTTTTTTTTTTTTTTGTGGAGACATAGTGTACCATGAATATGTGTCTGGCCCTGTGAGGTTTGTGAGGGATGTTTTCTAAATCTCAGAAATACAAACACACTCGGACAAAAGGTTCGGGGTCATGAAACGGAAAGTTCCCAAGAAGTCTGGTATGTTCTTGCCCCCGTGTCCTCTCCTTATACGGAGGAGCGGTTGTTTACGATCTCCTCCAGGCATCCGCAGTGCTGTTGACTTTGAGAGAGGATCGACAACGCCAGCATTCACACTCTATCTCCATCTGACACAGATGCTGCTGGAACAGAAAGAATAAAATAATCCGACAGTGATTTCTGCGTTAATTAATTTGTGTGAAATGACATTTTATTGAAATGCTGGACATCGCGTGTCTGATTGTGTGGCAACAGGTAGATGATATTCCTCAAAAAAGAAAGAAGTAAAGTTTGGAGGTTCATGTCCCGCTCCCCCCCACTCATCTGGACATATCCTTTTTGTTTGATCTAATTATTGCCCCGGTGCACCTCTGGCTTCAGACCCTCGCCGTCCCACATGTGCCCAGCTGAGAACACGACTTCCTCTCTGCTGCTGTTTGAAGCTTTTCATCTGAAAGCAGAACATATGTGTTCAGACATGTGTTCGCATGACAATGCGTAGAAGCGTGTGTGGGTAAACATCCTGGACCTCCAGACCCCTCAGGGTGGGTAACTATGTGCAGACTCAGAGTTAACTGTGACTTAACCTCCAAAAAGAGAATCATTTCAAAAAGAACAACATCAGATGCGTTCACTGACCGGGCAAAACAACTCGACTGCAGGAAGAAGTAGTTCAGAGAGGGAGCGGGAGGTTTAAGGGCAGCTTCTGGTCGTTCATTTATTAAGTTACTCAGTGTGCTGCTCTCCTTGTAGTTAATCTTTCAGAAACCCTGCTGTCATGAATATTTCAATAACATTTGGGGATGTTCTGGGACTGTCAGGAAAGAATGGTCTTATGTGGGTCAAAGTGCCACATTCAGGGTATTTCCTGAAGCTGAAGAGTTAAAGTGATGTTTATTTGTCACTCGCAGCAACAGATTCGAGTCAAGCTGGTCAATCACATTTTTTGATGACTGATTTGTGGCAAGAAAGGAAGGGAAAATCCCATCAGTATATAAAGGAACCACTAGTCAGGTGCTTCTTCTCCACCCTCCTCTTCATCAATAGCTACTGTATGTTAGTACCTCGACACGTGGTGACCTGAATCGATGTATGAGGGTGGAGATGAATTAGAGATGGATCTCTACGGGGGAATTCTCTGGAAACTCCATGCATGTCTCAGTTCTCCTTTTTTTCTTTTATCCTGTGTCTTCGGCAATTATTTTAGGTTATTAATACACGCTGCTGTAAGAATTGAAAGTAACAGGGAGTGTTTTTGATGAAATTCACCATAGAATCGGATCACAAGATGATGTGTTTTTTGTCGCTGTTCGTTGTAATCCTTTATTTGAATCCGTGTTACTAAAAAGTCACGTTAAAATCTCGGCAGTAAACTTTTTTCTTTTGGTTCTCTTATAGATTGTCATCCCTTTCTTCAGTCTGCTCATTAAAGACATTTACTTCCTGAACGAGGGATGTGTCAACAGGCTGAAGAACGGCCACATCAACTTTGAGGTAAACTCTCCTTCGGAATCAGAAGGAGTTTCCCCACCAACGGATTATCTGACTCCTCTGTGAGACGACGTCACAGGGGTTACACCGCCTGGTGACAGATTTGTTACCATTTATTTCCAGTTCCCTAAAGAGTATTACAGAATGAAGAAGTGAGACCTGAGGCTATAAATTTCAGTTTTGTTTCCATTTGACAAAGTCATTACCAGTAGTACTCATAAAAGTTCCACTGGTCTCAGCCCACAGCTTCATGAATCACACACCATTTTATAATAATAATAATGGATTCGATTTATATAGCGCTTTTCTGGACACTCAAAGTCGCCGATCTTGAATCATTGGACGATCTGCTCTACCACCGGGCCACTGCTGACCCAAAAAAGCTTCTACCCTAAGAAGCTTTGCTGATTGCTTTCCCTGTCCTGCCCTTTTATACTGAACATTTAAACATTTTAATGCTTCAGAGCCCCTGTTATAACCACTGCGTAATATATCAGAGCACCAAGTAACTGCTCTGAGACAGGGTAATGGTAATAAATGGAACAATAGCTGATTATTTGAATCACAAAATAAATGGACTGATGTGAATATTCTGATGTATTCTGAATATTAACATGTTAATCATCTGTTTTTACTTTATTCCAGAAATTCTGGGAACTTGCAAAACAAGTGAGCGAATTCATGACCTGGAAAAAAGTGGAGTGTCCATTTGAGAAGGATCGCAAGATTCTGCAGTACCTGCTGACGGCACCAGTATTCACAGAAGATGGTGCGTTAATCAATTCATAAAAACACATTTATTTTTCAAAGGTGAAAAAATGATCGGAAACATATTAGATGAGCTTTTGTATCCTGAATCAAACTCATTATCAAATTAAACATCTCTGCGAAACAATCTTTATTATTTTGTCAAAAATCGGCAAAAAACAAAGCATGATTACCATGTGAGGTGTGGAGTGTATTTTGTTCACTGTCCCTGTTAATGTGATCAGCAGTAGAAACAACAGGATGGGTTCTGTTTCCTCTCAGTCTCTCCTGCACACCTCCTGCTATCACCCCCCACATGGACGCAGTGTTGATAATTTCTGTCTCGTATTCCACATCAGTCGTATGTCTCTGCCTGCTGCTCTTATCCTCTGTTATCAGAGTGACACAGGAAGTCAGTCCCTCCTGACCCTTGACTGTAAGGACTAATTGAACTGCTCGGCTCTTCTAGAGCTGAAGCCGTCGTCCACGGGTGATAGTCACAGTTAAGAGCATTTGTGGGGACGCAGGTTCATTTGAGCTTAACGTGAAACAGCCAGACGTCACTGAATGGTTTTACTACAGGAAAATGAAAGAGAGGTAGAATTGTTGTAAATTCAACAAACAAATGATTAAAGGGATCAGATCCGCTTTAAATTTTTCTTTAACGTCGTTTTTTTTTTTTGTCGTTGCAGCGTTGTACTTGGCCTCGTATGAGAGCGAAGGTCCTGAGAACCACATGGAGAAGGACAGATGGAAGACTCTGAGGTGTGTGTGAAACACCACACACACACACACACACACACACACCCTCAGGGTTGTGGAGTCTTTCAATCACGGCTGTCCCACCACGTCCCCTCCTCCTCCTCCTCCCTGCTGACCAGACAGACCCTGAGGGATGCAGGTCACACGCCGATGCTGACCCGCAAGCTATTCAATAAACGTATTAAACACACACACACACAGGTGCTTGCGATCCTTCTTTGTCACAACGTCGCTTGCACAGACATGCACAAAGGACATCAGTCATTTTCACACAATTACGTCCCTCTGCTCGAGCACATCATACCCGTGTTCAGACAGCACTGTGCATGTAGGAAGATGGATGAGAGGAAATCTATAGCGGGTTGAAGAAATCCCCAGAGAGCTGACGGAGGGATATTTCCTCTTACTTCAGCATCACTCACTCAAGTTTAATCGACACAAACTGAGTCGAAAGACATTCAGTTTTTCTACAGCGATAAAACGGTTCATCCAGACATCAAGAGATCTTTGTGACACATCACTTCCATTTAATGTTTTTGAACTCAAGGGGGGGAAATTATCCTATTTTTAAAACAACTTGCAGGTCTTTAGTAATAGTAGTCAGTTAAAAATACATGATGAGCTACAAAAACTGTCCACCAGCTGGGGAACAGTTCCCACAGTTATACATAGATAAAGCATTACTTTATACTAGCAAACAATGGTCAGGCGTCTAACCAGTCTGTCTGGTGCAAGAAATGAAGTTAGCATTTATTTTATAATTTATTTGGGTTAAATTATAGAAAAATCCAGTGTGAGGTTGTTAGTATCACGGTTTTTTGTTGAGACCTTTAATGTAAAAAAAGTGTTGAAATTCAGCTGGGAATTATTTCCTTCACACACTGGTGGAGATGGAAAAAGTAAAAAATAGTGCAAATGAACCGATCAGCAGTTTTTAGAAAGATAACGCCTAAAAAGCAGCAGGAGAGAAGCTAGAATGTTGAAAGACATTATTTTTAGACTTTGTCCGTGCTGTAAATGTGGCTCCACATGCCCGTTCTGGACGTATGAATCAGATCTGCTGGCAGGGCTCAGGGGTGACTGCAGGTTTTGGAACCAGAGTTCAGTGCATGTTGGGTTAAATTCGGCCATGGTGAATCCGTGCGGCTGCGTGTGATCACATTTTCTAACTGTCTGCCAAACCTTCTCTGCTTCCCCCTGAGCTTTGCCTTCGCTGGGACACGATCTGTCACTTAATTCTATCCAAGCGGCGTCAGCTGAACAGCTATAGACAAACATCACCCCCAGAAATCTTCTGAAAACGAACTCTAAAATTTAGATGCTGCTTTTTTTTAAAAATCTAAAATGTAAAAGAGTAACAAAACCACTAACTCTGGCGTGAGGAAACAAGATGTGTAAGTCATTCGTCAAAGTGTATTAAATATTGGTTGCATTTGGTCCCACTGTGAAAATAGTCTAGTTGCAAATGTTAATTGTTTAACGCAGAGCTGATGAAACTATAAGTGATTCGTGCTTCTGTAACGTGAACATCTGAACATTGTTTATAATGTTTCACAAAGCTCTACACATTACAAAGAAAAGAATTTTAAATCTCAGTTTTGCTTGGGTTTTACTGTCTGTTTGAACATTTTTACAAATTTGTCATGGATCAGCGCTGAGTAGTCTAAATTGGTTACATTTTAATCAAAAACCTCTCAGATTGAGGGCTTTTTTGTTAGAATTAGAGTAAGTGCTTTGAATTATGGTGATGTCAGGAATCCCTTTGAACCAACATTCTTTAAAAATCACACTTTGACAGGACTGTACATCCATTCGTGACCTCTTGTGAGGTTAACGGCCGTGCCTGTCCTCTCCCCACAGGTCCACACTGCTAAGCAGGGTCTAAACATCCGAACTGAAGAAACCAGACTGATGACTAACCCGACAAGCGAGCTGTGGCCCGTAAACATCGCAGTTATCCAAACAAAGTATCCCGATGTTGGAAGGGAAACGACAATCTCTACTTTGGCTGGCGAGGACCTCTTAAATTCCCCCCCAGCATTAGATTTATTTTCAGCTCTGCTTTTCCTTACCCTCTCTCTCCTTGTGCTGTATATTTCAGAACAGCTGGTTTTGCATCTCTTTGTATGACTTTGTATTCGTTTTTTAAAGACTGAAATGCAACAAACCCTTAGAGTAAAAGGCACGATGTTTTTTCCTGAAGCATTGCTCCCTTATAAACCTTCTCTGGGTTTATCCTAGTTTTTTTCCCCACTGAAGCTACAAAGTTAGCTGCTGGTTGGCTAACTCAACAAAATTGCTGGGTCAAGCTGGCTTCCACCATATGAAGACATTTTCCTCATCACTCGTTATCATGCCGCTATTTGTGTCTCCTTCCTTTTGTACAATACCGAGTATCTCTTTAGGTTTCTGAAGGTTTTGTCGGTTGTGATGTGTCAGAAAAAAAAAAGAGCACTGGCTGCAGTTTTAAGATGCTAGAGATGTTTTGTTTGTATTGTGTAAGGGTTGTGATTACTTTTCCACTTATTTTTATTTGTCCTTGACACAGTCGAGGCTTAAGTATGCTTTGCATGACTTAATGCATCACTAAGCTTCAACCAAAGTATTTCTTGTGTGGTTGAACAGCTTCTGAAACGTCCTACTTCTCGTATCTCACAGATGTAGGACATAGTTTGATGGATGCTCCGATAAGTACTTCATGTGAAGCATATGGACACCTTCCACAGTGAGCTCGTCTGGAAGGTGTGATGATGGTTGTTTCCTGTTGTTCCTGATAATCAGTGTTAAAACAGGCCTCTGCTGTGAAGATAAGGCAGCCTGCTCAGAAGCTACCCCTCCTTCACCTGCCATATACAGAAGATGAGAATGGTTGTGCCGCCCCCTGGTGGTTGAGGTGAAAAGTGAATGGGTTTCTTTTGTTTGAGAAAAATGAAGTTTTATGTTTTAAAACCTACATCTGCTAAATATTATTCAGTTTTTCATGTTATTAAAACTACAGTTTCTTCTTTATTTGTTTTATTTATAAATTTAATAGTGTAGTCCTCATTGCCAGTATTTACTGTTATTTAATTTTGTACTAGATGCATAAGACGTTTAAGTAGTCCTCAAATATTGGCGTTACTGTTATTTTTATACAAGTTTGTATGAGATACTTATTTTCCAAAGGCATTAGTATGAGTATGAAGTTAAATATTTTGACTGATGTGTGCTTTGCCTTAACTGCTTGTCCCTCAACACCAGGTGATGTTGTGGTTTGTTGTGTACATTCTGTGTTTTTTTTTTCCTCCCTGCATTCATTTGTATTTGTTAAGATGGAATAGAGGAACTGTTTATAAATTAATTATTAGTGTTTAAAAGAGTTCATGAAGGAAAAAAATAAAAACATGAAAAGTATGAACGGACTCTGGTTTTACTATATGCTTTGGTTGTAGAGGGTTTTTTACAGGGGGCGTTCTTGAGTCAATAAAGCTTGGTGGAGCTTTGTGTCAACCTGTTAATGTTTATATTCCACAAGTAAAACTACTAAAAGTTGAAATAATGTTAAAAGACAGTTATCACCTAGCTGGAGGCAACACACTATTTATCAGAAATACAAAATTAATGATGAACAAATGGAAATCGTTTAAAATCCAAAATGCAAGTGTATATGTCTTGACAGAAAAAAATAAAATAAACGAGTATCAAAATATATCGGCAAGCAGTTGTTTAAGCTGTAATTTCCTATCAATAATAATAATAATAATAATAATAATAATAATGAAAGCTTCGAAGGAAATTAGTAGCTCCACAATGCACAAAAAACTTTCCCGTGAACATCTGAGGGGCTCTGATCGTGTTTAAACACCTATTTGGCGCCACCGTGTGATCAAATGTAGCTAGTGCAACTACCAGAGTTCATCTCAGTCCACTGACGCTTCAGGCAGTAATAAACAGATAGAAAGACTGTCTAAGGTGTAAAACAACATTTCGTAGCACAGCTGTGATTTATTAGTGTGGCCACAATGACATAAAACTTAATCCAGAGCATTATTGCGTGATACATGAACAATCGTGCGTCACTGACACATTTAAAACTTGTCAAGTTACACGTAATAATAAATCAGGATTTAACGTAATGTACATAAATCTGCTGTTGTAATATAGAAGAGTGAAAAAAGTCCTGATCTAATAATACATTATGAAGACATATAAATATATATTTTTGTTCTGATGCAGTCATGCAGAATATCTAACACCACAGGCATTAATATACATGTACTATATTTTACTGTAATACAGTTTATAAGTATCTTTTGACATTATTCATTACTTTGTTTGTTTCTTTTCATGCCATTCTCTAATCTCTCTAATCTTGGTCATTTAGTGGGCTTTGCTAGAGAGTAACTTGTCTAAGCACTCGAGTTTATCAAGAAAATTGATAAACCATCCCTAACCTCCGGGATTATTAAAGTATCTATCTATCTATCTATCTATCTATCTATCTATCTATCTATCTATCTATCTATCTATCTATCTATCTATCTATCTATCTATCTATCTATCTATCTATCTATCTATCTATCTATCTATCTATCTATCTATCTATCTATCTATCTATCTATCTATCTATCTATCTATCTATCTATCTAACTTCATTCTTAAACAATTCCACCACTGTTGACGTGCCAAAAGAGGAAGTTGCTTCATTTCAATGGTGTCAAACTCATTTTCACCAAGGGCCACATCAGCATAATGGCTGTCCTCCAAGGGCCCCATGTAACTAATAAATGTATTTAAATGTAACTGAATGTAATGGAAAATAAAAGTAACTACTCCTTAATGTTAATTAACTCTAAAGTTATTACTTACTCAAGATACAAACATGACAGTTACACAAAAAAAAGTGTGTTTGCGTGTTGCTCTGAAACATAAATCCTTTTAATATTCAGGTTATGAAAATCACAGAACTCCATCAATCAAGGATCGAACTATTCAAGTGAATAAAGAAAAATAACATCAAACACAAGTTAGTACATTAACTTTGTTCAAAGAGTTAAATCAGCTTAATTACTGCATTGTGGGGATTGTAGTTTCAGGTCAATGCAGGCTTTTGACCTTTTTAATCTTAGACATTGACCTTTTATGCCCTTGTGGGCCACATAAAATGATGTTGCGTGCCACATTTGGCTCCTGGGCCTTGAGTTTGGCACATGTGGTTTAGAAGTTATAAAGGTTATTACATCCCGCTTCAAAGCGGTGATGTACGTACTGTAATTGTCAGCATTTGTGTGTTCGTCCATTCGTTCGTTTATTCGTTCATCCTTTTGCTAGTCCACCAAATATCTTCGCAACCTTTGCAAATAGAAAGAAAAAAAACAAAAAGCACATTACTCGGGCGGCAAAGGGGATGAAAATGAGATGATCACCTTGACCTTGAGAAAACTAGGTCAAGGTCAAATTTGAACTTTTGTACATTCAGGAACCGGATAAGATAGAAAGACCAGTGTGAGTAAGACCATGGATCAAAGGTAGTGCTTTGATAAATGACAGTATGTCAGAGCACTAGCTTTGATCGTTGACCTATGCAAGTAGGTCAGGGTAAAATTTTGAATTCAGGGGTGTTGCGGGATGTTGCAGTCTGCGACTGCCGTGTTAATCACAGCGTTTGACTTTGAAGCTTTTAACAGTGACTTTGAACTGATATAAAATTACTTGCCTTAGACTGTTAAAACGCTGCAGACAGAAGTTACTGAGCTGTTACTCGAGACATAATGAATTATGGGATTTCACTGTTGTTCATCTTGTAGTCAGTGTTGGATTCTGAAGTAGAAGCAGAAGAAAACAGCCAGTGGACCATCAGGAGAGAATGTAGTTAAACAGAAAGCCAGCTGGCTGGCAGGTTTGATCCTGACCTCCTGGCAGTGGGTGGCAGCGCTCAAAACTGAACCAGCCAGCGGCCATAACACTCAATTCTTCCCATGTGAACACATATCCTGCCAGAGTGCCTTTAAGCAAGTGACTGCAGCTGCGGAGTTCCAGGGTCATTAAATGCCCTCAGTATAAATGTATTTGCTCATTTGTCCTGGGACCTTTGATCGACCTCTCAGGCTCCTCTGAGGTTCAGGTGGGGAGTCAGTGACCTGGTTTATTCATGCCGTGGTGCAGTAGATGAATCAGCTTTGGCCACCTGCCATTGTTGTTCTGTGCCTGTCAATAAAATGTGCTGCAGGTCAGACTGCTCAGGCAAATGTCACAGACAAACACACCGAGAAAAACAAATGAGCCATCCGATGTGAGAGCCTGCAAGCCTCAGCTGCGGTCCTTAGATGATCCAAAAAATGAAATGTATAGCTGACCGCCGTAAGTGGAAGAAACCTACTCTGATAAACACAACCCAGCATGAAACATGGCATCTAACTGTGTCTAAGACAGCTCAGGAGTTGTATTTACATCTTGTCCCAGTCTCCAGCAGCGTCCTCCACTCTTAATGCAGCCTCACGGTGAACTGACATGACCTTTAAACAGAAGCCTGTTTCCAGCGTCAGGATGAAGCTGATGGCAACAGAAGGACAGTCAGGAAAGTATCCTGTTAATATACTGTATATCCTAAGGTATTTATTATATATCTTAATTCACAAGAGCCACCATTAACAATGGATAGAGCTAAAACATGATAAGTATATTTCTTTATCATTTTTTAATATTTTATATTTGCTTTTAGCCAGTGTCCCAAAGCCATGCGTGACACAGAACAACGTGGGCGTATTTAGTTTTAGATTTTATCTATTTTACACATGCATGCACACACACACACACACACACACACACACACACACACACACACACACACACACACACACACACACACACACACACACACACACACACACACACACACTTTGTCTCCTGTGATGACGTCAGATTCGTTTTGCAATAAATGAACTGGTCTTGATTTATTTTGGGTTTCCAGTAGTTGCCTGTGTTTGAGAGAGAATTTACGACCTAAAGCTGGACTCTGTTGACACCTCTGGTTTGCTTGACTAATTATAAAAAGTCTAATAAATGAGAAGTTTGAAATTTGAAATGATCGTCTAAACATTAGGGGTTCGGGTGAGTGGATGATAATGGACGATAATATTCTAACCGAATTATTTAAACGACAATAAGAACAGGGGGGTTGACGTGATGTCAACACGTTTTCTATAAATAAATTAGACTTCAAAAACCGCTGTCATCGTCACACACCCGTTACGTCGATCTGTTACCACGGGAGCGAGAGCGCGCAAAATCCGAGGAGGAGAGAGAGCGCGATCGAGGGAGGACATCAAGGAAGGAGAGGATGCGAGCGCTGCGCTAGATGGACCGCCTGTCTGCGGATGTTCAGATGCGCAAACACGTTGCATCCTTTTTTTTTTCTTTTTTTGTTGACATCATCTTCAACCCTTTGAGAACGGATCAGGTGAGTACCGCGATGTAAACTCTGGTGTGAACGCGGAGGCGTTTCACTCATCCCTGGGGAGGGATGGTGAGACATCCAAACTGCAGGTGTATGATCCTCTTAGGAGACTAATAAGTCAATTAGTTTGATATTCTCATACACCTTCAGTTGTGTGTCAGTAGCCGGGAATCCATTATATGGATCATTGGATCAGACAGTTCAAATAATAATAATAATAATAATAATAATAATAATAATAATAATAATGAAAAGATTTAGAAATTATGTAAATAATTTTGATTGACAATAATGTGAGAGAACAGTGGGATCTGACATTCACTGTCTCACAGTAGGAATGTCATGAATGAAGTCTACTGTATGCAGGAGTGGGCGACATTCCCAAACAACAGAAACATGATTGTTCTCCCACATTTCTATCCTTACACACTCTTGCTAATTGCCGCAGAGTTCATTTAAAGTGGAAGTTCATCATTAAATTTGTTATTTGGGTGCATCTCGTATGGGATTCCTGTGCAGCACTTCCTCTGCTGCCAGCGGACTTGGGAGTGACCATAAATGTAATGCAATACTTCCTGCCTTGTGAATAATAAATGGGGAAGACAGACTCATTGACATTATATACTGATTTGCTCTTTCTCCAGTTTTCTCTCCTGTCAGCGTCAGCTCTTTTGTTTGAGCTTCTTCAAACAGACCTTTTCATGATAAATGTCACTGTCAGCTCATTCATCTTTGATAATATTTCAATCACGAAAGCAAATATTAGCTTTGAATCTTTCTGGTGTCCTCAGGTGACAGGATGGGGAACAGTTCAATGAAATCAAAGCGGTACAAACAGCCAGAAGGCTCTTCTTCCAATAGCCGGGCGCACAAAGAAATGCGTGGTGGATTTAAGAACTCGTCCCTTGACTCCCTGAGGGCCCGAGTGGATGAGCTGGAGCGTGAAGGCAAGAGAAGGGACGAGGAACTTTGTGCTAAAGAGCAACAGATCAAAAGTCTCCGGGAACAGCTGGCCCAACAGACTCGAGCTCTAGCCGAGCTGAGCGAGGAGCTGCAGAGGAAATGCAACCAGCTCAGCAAGCTGCAGGATGGGACCAAGAATCAGAGCGGCGCCCCGGCTGGTCTGGCATCGAGGCCCCCTTCCGTCAAAGTCAGTGGCAAGAGCAGCCCCAACTTCAGTGCTCGCATGAAGGAAACCATGAATAAGAGGAAAGGGGCCAAAGCTGGGGTCTCAGCTGAGCCCACATCCAGAACCTACGACTCTAGCGGTCTGCCAAAGTTCTCCTTTGAGAAGGCCCGGGTATCAAAGGATGCAAGGTGAGAGGTTGACTGATGAAGACAGAGACGACTTCATGATAAATTATTGCATGAATCACTTTCTTCAAGGGGTTTTTATTTATCTCAGAGTTTTGGGCTCTTACTGGAGGCATACACTACATGGGTAGAAGTATGTGGACAACCCTTAATGCTACAGTATACAGACATATCTTAGACATTGTTGTAGTCTCAACTTTACATCAGGGTTTCGTGGATGACTCCATTTCATTGTGGCAGCATGCACAAACACAGGTCTATGAAGAAGTGGTTTTCTAAGCCTGATAGCCCCACATTAAGATGTGAACTCAACATCTTTGTAATCAGTTGACTTTGAGTCAGATCCAACAGTGTTGGACATATATGTTCCACAATAACATGTATCTTTGGATCTCCCCATACCGCATTAATCCTGACAATTATATCATTATAGAACTGAAGTCAAAGAAACGCATGATAAATATTTATCACTACTGTAAGAGTATGCATAGCCTTTATTTCATGATGTCCATGAAGACAATTACTTCTCCACCAACTGTCGTTTCATCGATTTAGACTAACTCCCTGTGTTACAGTATGTCCCACCCTGATAGGAAATATATCAAAGGAAGTAAGTTGATCCAATGATGATGCCTCATGGGGATGTTCTAAAAAACAACAACAAAAACTTGAGGATCAGTTGGTTTTGCAAAAGTGAAAGATAATCTGGAGAATCAGAATTTTAATCAAAGCTTCATACAGGATAAATATCTGTATGGTTTTTTACTGATCTGATTGCCTGTTTTGATGCTCAGCCGTAAAATAAAAGGCTCCAACGGGTGACCCAGAACCCCTCATCTCCAAAACCTATTAAAAGCTAATACTGGACTTGTTTTGTTTTTTTACATGTATTTCAGTGATAAGCTCTGGAAGGCCATTGTCATACTGAAACAATAAAAAATGTAGGGCAGGTAATGGCATCACCGTAGTAGGATTTGTAAACTCAACTAGCAGAGGTAACGTCTTCCCAGGTCCCTCTCGTGTTATATACCCTTCTACTTGAAAACAAATCAACCTATTTCTCAGAATGTCAAAGAATCTCAACAACCATGTTTTATATTAGTCTTCTTTTTGTTTTTTTTATCAGATGTAATACCTAGAGGGATCCATTTTAACCAAATCCAAATGTGTGAACCCCAATAAATGCCATTTGCTGTGTACCTCCACAAGCTTAGTGAACCAAAGTTCAGCACAATAGTTTATTTAATGAGAGTGTGAAGTCCTGTTACTCATTCCAAAGTCAGAGCCAAATTTTCTTTTGCCACAGTGAATGCATCTCATGTTGTAAAACATGAACACAACCCTCGACAGTGACTGCAGCGGGCATTTTTTCTCTTAGCCCAATCTTCATGTTGAAACATGTGCTGCTAATAAGACCAGGATGTTATATAACCCACAATAATGTGACATAAGAAGATTTGAAACAGAATACTCAT
Organism: Antennarius striatus; assembly: GCF_040054535.1. Lineage (NCBI taxonomy): Eukaryota > Metazoa > Chordata > Actinopteri > Lophiiformes > Antennariidae > Antennarius > Antennarius striatus. The sequence goes on along the minus strand of NC_090778.1, from coordinate 9,699,213 downwards.
TTTCTGAGAACATGTTGCCAATTCAGTCAGAGTAATGAGACATCTAGGTGGGAGGAGGGGACGTGAAAAGGAAAAGGAAGGACTAGATGTCATTTGCTTTCATTTTGTCATTTGCCCCAAGTGATAATTTATTACACTCAATATTGTGGATAAACAGACCACCCACCACCGGCACCAGTCGCAGCGACCTGTTCTCATGAGCTATAGTTTGCATCCAACCGTGACTCTTAACCTTTTCGGTTTACAGCTCCCCAAAGGAAGCAACGTCTTCTTCTTATGGCCCCTTGCTGCAGCTGTTAAAATGCACAATGGTGATCTTTGACAGCTCACAATGATTTTATGTTTTCACTGTTTCATTTGATTCATCGTCGGGAGGAGCTCAGAGACTGCAAATAGTCATCTTTTCACAGGAAACAAAATATTTATCACACAGACTAAAGAAGTGGTGAGTAATGTGGGTGTGGGTGTCCTGGTGGCTCAGTGGGCTCAATACCACATAGCTGCTATCAATCATTACTTAAAATGATTCTATACTGAAGGAAACCTGGCATAAAAACTGTGATGGAAACTAATTCTGTTACAAGTCAATGCCCTAAAGTTTTACCTCAGTAAGAATGCAAAAAAGTGCTCCAAATTAAACATATTTAGTTCCAAAATTGTACAAAATATGTACTGAAAAAAAGCAGTAAAAAAATTCCACATTTTGAATCAATTAAATGACAAGAATGATAGACGACAGGTCAGGAAAATAGTATGAAAGAAAAAGAAATAGCAAAACAAGAAAAGGAAGATTTTAATGAAGTGAAGAAATTAAAGAAGATAAAGGTAAGACAAACAATAACAACAAGAGGGATCAAAGAAATTAAATAGAACACTAAAAGAACAAATATGATAGAAAATGTAAGAAAAATAAAGGCAAGCCGAAAGGTCGAAGAATAGATGGAACGACAAAACATTTTCTTGCTCAATAATTGTGTTGATAACTTTATTAATGGATTCATCCATTGGTCAACAACATCAAAAAACAGTGACACATATTGTTCCAGTAAATGTTGATGTGTCTGGATTTCACAGCAGTTTAAAAACACAGTTTACATTTAGTCAAAATTAGTAAAAAAGTAAAAAAATACAAAAATATACTCTGAAAAGCGATACTGTAGGTGCTTTCCACAGTGTATTTGTTTGAAAATACCGCTATTACATTATTTAATGGTCAAAGTTGATATTAATGTTGAATTAATCTAATTTAAAGCAAACATTTCAATCAGCAAAGCAACAAGTAAATACAAATGTCATTGAATGCAGTTCAGTAAAAGCATAGAGCTGCATTATCTCAAAGTGTTTTATTTGACTACATGTACGTCTATAGCAGTCTAAGCTGTCCCCACAGACATAAAACATACACAGGCACAAAGTTTCAAAAGCAAAACTATGTGAAGAACTTGTAATCCTTCAAGTGTGAGTTCATTCAAAACATCCCATCTATTATTACAGCAGAAATCTGCCTTCCTGTGTGTTTGTACAGTGTAAAGAAGCTGCTGACAGATGCCTTGAACAAGAACCAGTACCTGAAGAGGCTGGAGCTGCAGCAGATCAAAGACATGGTGGAGTGTATGTATGAGAGAACCTACCAGCCGGGGGAATACGTCATCAAGCAGGAGGAGGCTGGAAACCATCTGTTTGTCCTGGCAGGTGAGACTGGTCCCGTTTGATCACCTCCCGATTCATCATCACCAGTCTTCATGAGGAAATCCACTTCTTCTGTCCACTTCAGATGACTGACGACATCCATCCATCCATCCATCCATCCATCCATCAATCCATCCATCCATCCATCCATCCATCCATCCATCCATCCATCCATCTATCCATCCATCCATCCATCCATCCATCCATCCATCCATCCATCCATCCATCCATCCATCTTTGTCCTTCCCAATTCCTGTTTGACTGACTGTGTTATAAGTGCTAAAGGGAAATCTCAAAGGTCTGAGGTTCAGAATTTCAGGAAAAGCAGAGTCATGTGCAACACTGAGATGTATTAGTGAGCTCCCCAGTCTTTTCTGATGCTATTAAACTTTGCCCTCCTCTGTACAGCTTCCCTGACCTGAATCAGAAGCTCTGTATCAAGCAAACATTTGATCAGTTCGAGTGCTCACAAATTTAAAGTGTCTAAAATTTTAATAAACATTTTTTAAATGGTAACTGTCTGAAAGAAAGAATATTCAGATTAAATCACTCAGAAACATGACATTAAGTTTATTAAACTGAGATGGAGTTCCACAACACTTCTTATATTTAAGTTGAAGTTGTCCTAGCTCTGGTCATGTCAGTCCAGGAAGTTTGAGGGTCCAGTAGAATCTTGGCTGATTCCCTGACCAGAGACCTCTGATGTTGTACCTGGAATCGGCTAGAGATAGTATACCAGTTTGGTGGGCACAGCCCCTAATGCTCCAATCAGCACTTGGACCACTTTGGCTTTCATCTGCCCCAGCTGTTCCTTCAGCCCTTGGTACTCCTTGACCTTTTCATGCTCCTTCTTCCTGATGTTACAGTCAGACTGGGATTTTCACATCTATCACAGCCACCCTCTGTTGCTGTTTTTCAACCACCGCTATGTCCGGCTGGTTAGCCAGTAGCTATTTGTCAGTCTGGAAGCTGAAGTCCCACAGGATCTTGGCTCTGTTCTCAACCATTTGGTTGGCCTGGAGGACTTGGGGGACTTCCTATCCTTCCATATCCGTGTTCTCTGCACTATTTCATCCACTTGTTTGTGGATCTCAGTGTGCACTGTCCCAGTTAGAACCCTATGACTCTGCGCTGCGCCGGACCCCTGCCTATATGGACCAAATTATATTTTTTTCAGCTGCCATAAGGCCCGTCAGGCTGTACTTTTGTAGCCACTGGTAGAATATATTGATGAGAACCAGTCTCTGTCAGTCATACCTGAGTTGCCATCTTGATATATTTAAATGGAAGCACCATATTTCAGATCACACCGATCATCAGCCTTTCACTTTTCGTGGTTGTAATGGTGTCTGTTTACTCCTGTGACCTATTGCCAGTTCTAACTTGGTATTTGATGACAGATGAGACTTACATGTTGATGAACTGGGTTTTACTCCTACAACTGGGCTGGGTTATAAGCAATATTTGACACATCGAACAATTGTTTTTCCACTTACTGAAGTATTTCTTAATTTGTGTGCTCAAGTAACCAGGCAACAGAGTTTTTAGCTGACCAAATGGCCTCTAAACAATTGTTGTTAATCTGCCAGTGTGTTTGGTGGTGAAATTAACCATATAAAGATTAAATGTCCTCGTATTTGTTGTCATGATGGACAGGGACATACAGGAGGTAAACATGATGAGGTGAGGGATTCTGTGAAACAAAAGCAGTCCTATGATCATATAAGTCAAAATATGAGCAAACAAATCACAATGAAAACAGGGTTTTTTTGTCATCAAAACTGATTCTAGCTCAGTTTTTGGTTTTGTGATAGTTGCTAAGGAATTAAAACTACTCCTGTGTGCTAATTTTTGAGTAATAAAAACCACTGGTATAGTTAGTGCCTGCAATCTCATTAATGAAGTTTTTAATTTGAGTCATTATTTGTGCAGTGAAAATATCTTTCAGGGTCACTGGGGGACCACAAGCATAAAAACACATAATATGACTTGTGCTAACAGCAGATACAGGGGGAGGGGGGTTGTAGAAAGTAGGGGGTATGAAAAGAAAAGGGATTACTTTTATTGAGTCCATGGATACATATCAATATAATGGTCTGTAATACAGCCTAGAATTAATGTTTTCAGGAGATTCCTCAGTTACATTAATGTTTGTTTGTATTTTCTATCTACCAGGTGGTGAAATCATGACAAACACAGAAACAATTTTGGAACATATTAACCAACAAGACCTAATAAGTAACAGCCATCTGTCTTGAGTTGAATTCACTAAGCAAAGCCTAAATCATATTTAATTCTAAATGTGGTAGATGTGTGTTATTTTGTCTTTTCATTTGTGTCATCGATATTAAAAATAACAACAACGGATTGTCTTTTACATTCACAGATGGAAAGCTGGATGTGTTTCAGCACAACAAACTGCTCACATCGTTAACAGTGTGGACCACATTTGGAGAATTAGCCATTCTCTACAACTGCACACGGACGGCATCAGTACGGGGTAAGATTTTTACATTTATACAGAAAAAAACACTTTAGGATTCAACTTGTGATGAGAATGTAATGCATTTTATATATACGGCAGAAGCAGATCACCTGAACATGAATGAAAACTTTTATCAGTGTGGACATGATGGTTAAATAAGACAATAATCAGTGTGATACTTGGCCAGCTTTAGAATTTTCAGTAGAAGCATTTTTGAAATTCGGACAACGCACAGCTAGCAAGGTTTAACTGGTTGAATAGATCTAAAGCTGAATCTTGTTGGATTTTAAGGCAATGATCTGAGGTTCAGTGACACTAATTTAGCTACAGAAAAACACAAAGTAAATTTCATCATTGTACCTTTGTACATATTTATTATCCATAGCCTTGCTCTATGAAAAATTTTTTTTTTTAACTACTCTCGTAATTTAAGGCTGACAATAACCTTTTATAAAACAGTCTAAAAAGCAAAACGCATTTAATACAAGAAAGCTGCAAAGCAACAATTTAAATTCAAGACCATACAAGACTAGAAATTAAAGAAGAGAACCAGGTGGATGGATGGTGGATGGCCAAATATGTTCTTCTTGTGTGGCAAACTGTTCCTCATTAACCATCGACATTTACGTTTAGCCCCAGGCAGTCTTTCAATGTGAATGTCAGAGTGGCATGGTGAGGAATGACTGCAGGGCGGTCTGTCACTGCCTGACCTATTTCTTAAGCAGGTAATTTTTATCGTCAATACCCAACAGTTAATTTTAGTTCAATAAAATCATTATACAGATGAATGTAACCGCAAGAGGGCACAAGCCAGTGTTCTATTGTGCCGGTCCCAATTCCGGATAAATACAGAGTGTTGTGTCAGGAAGGGCATCCGACGTAAAACTTTTGCCAAATCAAACATGCGAATCAAATCTATGATCGGATAGATTTGGATAGATTCCATACTGGATCAGTCAAGGCCAGGGTTAACAAGGATCGCCATCTATGATGTTCACCTACAGGATACCGGTGGAAATTGGACACCCGTTGGTCAAAGAAGGAGAGGAGGAAAGTGTGTTCATAGGAAGAGAGAAGAGGAATGCCAAGAGTATAGGACTGAGAGTAGGGACATTGAATGTTGGAACTATGACAGGAAAAGGTAGAGAGTTCATTGACATGATGCAGAGGAGGAAGGTAGACACACTATGTGTCCAGGAGACCAGGTGGAAAGGTAGCAAGGCTACCTTTCTACCTGTGGAGGTATGGACGTGTCTAGGAGAATTAGCAGTAGAGTTTCTGACTGGGTTGTTCAACTGGATCTTAGATAGTGAGAAGATGCCTGAGGAATGGAGGAGAAGTGTGCTGGTGCCCATTTTTAAGAACAAGGGAGATGTGCAGAGTTGTGGCAACTACAGAGGAATTAAGCTGATGAGTCATACAATGAAGTTATGGAAAAGAGTAGTTGAAACTAGACTAAGGGAAAAAGTGAGCATTTGTGAGCAGCAGTATGGTTTCACGCCAAAAAACAGTACTACAGATGCAGTATTTGCTTTGAGGATGTTGATAGAGAAGTACAGAGAAGGCCAGAGGGAGCTGCATTGTGTTTTTGTAGATCTGGAGAAAGCTTATGACAGGGTGCCCAGAGAGGAACTGTGGTATTGTATGAGGAAGTCTGGAGTGGCAGAGAAGTATGTTAGAGCAGTGCAGGACATGTATGAGGACTGTAAGACAGTGGTGAGGTGTGCTATAGGTGTGACAGAGGAGTTCAAGGTGGAGGTGGGACTGCATCAGGGATCAGCTCTGAGCCACTTCTTGTTCGCTATGGTGATGGACAGGCTGACAGACGAGGTTAGACAGGAATCTCCATGGACTATGATGTTTGCAGATGACATTGTGATCTGTAGTGGGGGCAGGGAACAGGTGGAGGAGAAGCTAGAGAGATGGAGGTTTGTCCTGGAAAGGAGAGGAATGAAGGTTAGCCGCAGTAAGACAGAGTACATGTGTGTGAATGAGAGGGACCCAAGTGGAAGAGTGAGGTTAGAAGGAGAAGAGATCAAGAAGGTGGAGGATTTTAAGTACTTAGGGTCAACAGTCCAGAGCAATGGAGAGTGTGGAAAATAGGTGATGAAGCATTTACAGGCAAGATGGAACAGGTGGAGAAAAGTGTCAGGTGTGATGTGTGATAGAAGAGTTTCAGCTAAAATGAAAGGAAAGGTGTACAAAACTGTGGTGAGACCAGAGATGTTGTTTGGTCTAGAGACAGTGTCACTGAGGAAAAGACAGGAGACAGAGCTGGAGGTAGCAGAGATGAAGATGCTGAGGTTCTCTTTGGGGGTGACCAGGAAGGATAGGATCAGGAATGAGTACATCAGAGGGACAGCACATGTTAGAGGTTTTGGAGATAAAGTCAGAGAGGCCAGACTGAGTTGGTTTGGATGTGTCCAGAGGAGAGATAGTGAATATATTGGTAGAAGGATGCTGCGTTTTGAACTGCCAGGCAGGAAGCCTAGAGGAAGACCAAAGAGGAGATTTATGGATGGAGGCAACAGATTCACTGTGGCGACCCCTGAAGGGAAAAGCCGAAAGGAGAAGAAGAAGAAGAAACCATTATACAGATGCAATTACCATAAACTAACAAGATTCAGGAAAATCTGTCGAGGAGTTTACTTAATTGACATTAATTCAGAAAAATGCACGGGTTCTCAATATTCCAGGAAGAAAAAAAAAACCTGTCACTTTTTCTGGATCCTCTCTAAAATCCCATGGGCTATTCCACAGCACATGCCCCACCATTCCAACCAGTGTGTCAGAAATCATAAAAGTAGTTTATGTATAATTGAGAAAAGCTGTATATTTGACCCTACATTATAATCTTCAAGCCACTGGAATCTGGCTCTATTCCAAAACTCAATGGTTCTCATAGAAACTTGCTGTATGCACACCCCTTCACCAAGGTTCCTTCAAATGGGTTACGTAGTCGTCAAAGTCTGTGACTGCAAGTAAAGGGTGGTCACTACCTGTGTTGTGATAGAGACACAGTATCTGCTAAAAATTGGTTTTCCATCCATTTCAGCAACCTTAAACGCATTATGCCCACTCCCAGTCCTTGCAGAATGCAATCAGACACATCAATAATCTTCCTCTTAGTTGAAGTGACTTCTTAAAGCCAAGAATGGCCCAATAGCAAGAGGAGGAGAAACAGATGGGTCATTAGACTGAAGTAAACAAGCTTTTTCATGGGACTGTTGACAAAGGCTTTACATGACATCCACAGCTTTGCATTCTGATTGGTCTTCACCTCCTCGGCATTTGAAAAGCAACACCATGTACTATGTGAGTGCTCTTTGTCTGGGTTTGTATATTTAACTAAGTAATTGACTGGTGGACCTTCAGGGAGGGACGCTGAGTTGACCTCAATATTCAGGGTGAACTGGAAAAAAGAGGGCAGTTCGACAAGCCTCTTTGAGTGGATTCAGTGTGATAACAGATGAAATGGACAAAGGCGAACTGTCTTTGCTACTGATTCTGTCAAAACATCGTGGGTATTTCCTCCTTGTACCAACACAGTTTCCTTACATCTGATATGACTCAGCACTGAGACTCACCATCTTTATCCACGAGTCCACATAATTATTTTTTGGTGATATTAGGCTTTAACTGTAGTTAGTCTTGCCACTTAGTTTTTCCATCCTAGTTTTCAACCTATACGTTTTCCTTGTTATTGAAAACAGCTGCAGCTCCTTTAATACTTACTAATCGGGTCAACTAGTTAGTAGAAAGATCAGAACCTGGGCTTGTTTCAGATGAATGTGACATTTCTTTTTCAGCGGTGAACAATGTGAGGACGTGGGCTTTAGACCGGGAGGTTTTTCAGAACATCATGAGGAGGACGGCTGAGACACGGCATGAACAATACCGCAACTTCCTCCGCAGGTTAGCCCTGAGCTTTCCAGCATCAGAGATGACAAACAAAATGATGAAGAAAAATTTTGTATTTCTTCATCAGGATCAATTCATTATTCCCTGAGAAATCATTGTAAAAATAAAACCCATGTCTGCACCGGAATGTAATTGGTCTACTCTGGTCATAAAACCCGTCTTCTAAAAAAGTATACAATCTGTTGTTTTTGAAAAATCCATTTGACAATCCAATAAGCAAATGAAAAGGGTGGAAGCTTAACTCAAATACATGTAACAATTCAGATGGTTGGAAGCTGTGAGTAGAAAACAGAAGGGTGACTGTCAAGTTCAAAAATACAGTTATGTATTTATGTATAAGAGGCCAGAAAATTTGGCATGAGTTTAAGCTCCTACATTGTTTGTCTCATGGAAAATTTTCTTTAAAAAAAAATAAAAATGAAAAGAGCAGTTATACCCCCATACTTTTAAAGCTGGATTAATTAATTGATTAAGGGCCACTGACGGGCATAAAGTTTCCAAAGCAAAATCAAAGTTACAAATCACCATTGGATATCTAATTTGTTACCAATCTGTTGCACATGCAGCAGAAACAGGAAGTTTTGTTTGTGTCCAGCTGATGAGTTCAATGATTACTCTAACTTTAAGTTCAGAACTAAAATTCTGGAGAAAGACTATTATTATACTATTATAGTGTAAATTACATAGTGAATGAGAAAAAAGTCCAAAGTATAGAAAAACACTGAGGATATATAAAATGGTCATGTTATGTATCACTTAAATTGCCCTGGTGTTTTATTTGATTAATTTTGATATAAGAAATAAAACTGTATATGAATGTCTCTTGGCAGCATATGTAATGTCTACTATGATATACATCTTTTTTCTGTGTTTTCTGCCAGTGTTTCACTCTTGACTAATCTACCCGAAGATAAGCTAAGCAAAATTGTGGACTGCCTTGAGGTGGTAAGTTTTTCTGTCAGACTATCTACATTTCCATTGGAAGAACAATTAGACTTTTCATTGTATTGCACAACCTCCTGTCAGCTCATGGGAGCCCCGGCATAGCAGATAGCTGCTATCAAAATATCATTACCGCTTGGCCCTATACCATTACTGAGTGTCAGCATATTCTCACTACATCCAGTTTGCAAGACCTCACAAATTACCTTGTTGATGAACAGAACTGATATTATTCCTGTCATCGCTGGCCGCTGTATATTGTTACCATAATTATTTGACCAAGGCCCCAGAAAGTGTTTATTCAAATGGGGGATGAGTGATTTCTTAAAGATGTGCCAGTGACAGGTTTTGGTGTGAGAACATGTGCATGTAAATGTGCAAGTGTATGTGAGTGTGTGTGCTGAAACTTGAAAAAAGTATATCTCAGGTCTCAGTTATCCTCCAAGCGCTGTACCAGCATTTCAGCAAGCGAAGGACAACGCAGAGTCCACCTCTGGTCAAAACCAGCCTCCTTCAGCAAGTCTCAAAACTTGGTCGTCCTGCTGGTTGTCCGCTTCAGGACACTTTCCTCTTCCAGTCATTACTAATGCAACTGATTTTGTTGCACCCCAGGAGATTATTGTAACTTAATATTGGCACAGATGGTCGTGGGGAAACTGCCAGATAATATTGAAGCATCTTGTCAAACGATGTGAGGATGGAAGTTGTTATCTTTGGGTGTGTGATTGCGTCAAAGGGGTTGGAGTTTCTATTAGGATACTGTGTCAGGTTTACACATTGATCTGCAGATCGACATTTGAATCAGAAAGCTGTTTTGTCATTTAAAACAACTACATTACAAGTTTTCTTTGCTTGTTGTACCTATGAAAATATATACAGGTATATGAAAATAGGAATGGCTGAAAGTAGCAGAGGTTATATCTTTCCCTTTTAAATCAGCTAAAACCTCATTCGCTAACATCCCTCAGCGGCCTCTTAAAGTTAGGGCTTTCGAGGAACTACATAAGACATCATCCCACCTGGGGTGCTGCTGAAGACCAGGGGGGTCTTAAATATAGGTGTAGCCCTTCCTCTTGTTTCTATGCCAATTTGAAAGCAGAGTCAGATGTGCTGTTGAAAATGTGTTGTGATCGATTGACGGTCTCCAAAAATAGGACGACTGCATCCAAACCTAGCAGAGCATTAGTGGCTTTCTCTAACACCAATGCTGGCAAAGCAAATTAGAGCAAGTTAATTGTAAAGATTGGACAGAAGGTGATGTTTGTGATTGTTTGGGGTCAGTGTACTCACAAAAGGTTTTGTATGAAGAGAAGTGCTTTAAAGCTTTTTTGTCAGAATGTGCTCTTTCTTTCCTGAAAAGGTAAATGTTTGGCCTGAGGTCAGGACTCAAGCTCCTTCGCCTGACATAACAAACTTGAGACACAACTGAAAAGCTGTCACTCCCCTGAACAGTCCGAGTATCATCCAGACAGTCTTTCTAAACAGAACCATGCCTTGTTGTCTCCTCAGTCATGGACAGGTGTTAAACAAAGTTCTCCTGAAGCGTAAAAGGGATGTAAACAAGGTTTGACACTCAAAGAAAATGGCACTCGTGTCAAGAGTTTTGACAGTAAACACCAGGGAATGTTTACGCATGGTTGCTCTGATTTGTTTGTTCACTTTTTGCCAGTCTTTCCTAGTGGAATGGATTACAATCCATTGTCTCTGCAGCAGGGATTTGGCATTTGTCCCAGAGAACGTTTCATCCTGGTCACCTTCATTCTTTGCATTTCTCTGTATTCACCTATAAGCATTAAACAGAAGACAATCTGGCAGCTTGCTGATTCAGCAGCCTGGCTATGATTGGTATGGTTTGGCATGGAGGGACAGCGAAGGCAGCATGGAGTGAGGGCAGATGAGTGACCCCAGTTTTTAGTGAGTGTCACACACTTTCATGACACTAAAGACAAAAAAGTGAAACAACTTCCTCAGTCATGTGATCTCTGGAATAACATCAGAGGAGAGATTCATCTCTCTGGTGGGTACAAAATGCAAACACAGTAAAATTACTGGACCACACTGGATGACTACTGCTTCTCCTGCTACGAACTCTACTATAACTACTACTACTTCTTCTACTACAACTACTAGTACTACTACTACTATTACTACTACTACTACTACAAAAACTACTACTACTACAGCTATTACTATACTGCTACTACTACTACATTAACTACTCCTAGTAGTAGTATCATCACTATTACCACTACTACAACTACTACTACTACTATTACTAATTAAACTGCATTTAACTAAATTATTGCACAAAAATTGGCAATAAAAGCAGATTTATCTGGACAAAATTTTTAAAAATGGGTTCTAAATGATCATTTGTCTTTCATCATACTCTGCATCTGCATCCTCTATTACAGGTGTGGAACATACAGTACAGTGCATCAGGTTTGTGTGTTATCACTTATACCATTATTAATAAGATAATTGATCAAGGGGAGAACAAAGGTATGGTTAAACGTATGACAATTATATCCAGGGCAAATGTAAACAAATATTTACACCTAAAAACATCGGCTCTCTGTTCTCATTTTGTGTCAGTATAATTGCCATTGACGATATTATTGATGCTTGATTTGTGATTTCAAAGATCTGAAAAATATATGGACAATTTTTAAGTAAATTAAAGTGATTTTATTTAAAAGTGCACAGTAAGGGACATTAAAATCACACACAATTAACAATTAACTTTCACTTCATAAATCCCATGAGACCCCAAAAACCCTTCCTGGTGTTGAGTCATCATTGATGACTGACCTCCAGTACCAATCCCACAGGGGCCCGGCTACCAGGAATCTAGACCAGCCTGGTCGATGGTTAAGTCAATATAACGCTTCAGGTCTGACTGTTGTCCTCACTCCATTCCCTCCACCCTGTCCCAACAGGAATACTATGATAAAGGAGACTACATCATCCGTGAGGGCGAGGAGGGCAGCACCTTTTACATCCTCGCACAGGGAAAGGTAAGGTGTCCTAACATTGTACAGCTTATCAGGCGGTGTTAAAAGGTAATACAATATATCTGAACCCTACAACATGTTGCAATGTTACTACACTATTCTGCATTTATATTTATACTATGGTAATAACAATTCAGCCAAAAAACTCACAGCATGTAGGTGATGACAAAACTTCTTGAAGTGCCTTATCTAGAGCAGGCAGGTGGATGCTGGAGTGGCGGTGGGGCTGAAAGTACAGCAGCAGCACTCGAATGGAGGAGCAGTGGCATTGACAGGCAGTGGGAGGGATAGAAAATTGTTGCATCTTAAATCGTGATGCGTTGGTGATGACTGAAGTATGTTATGTACATATATGCATTTGTAGCAGTTTTTGCTCAATTGCTAATATGCTCACACTAACAATCCTCACAGGCTGATGGGTACCACGTAATTTCCATCTAATTGAAAAAACAAAAAAAAACAGTAAGTACTCCTTGACAAATCTGTCAGCTGATAAACCAAAGTGCCGAATCAGTGTTTGACCTGATGGTGACGTGAGACTGATCACCGTATTTTGACTAATGATGAATGATGACATAAATGAATCAACTACTTTAACTGCAATAAGATTTTTGACTTAAAACTACAGATGTGAATGTAAATGTTGAGTAATAGGATTGGTCTGGAAATCACCTCATTCACTGTAATTTGTCTTATGTTAAGGTTGAATCTCAAAATTCAGCAACACATCCAGATGGATAGAAAATATAGTAGTGAAATCCAGTGAAGGAAAACAATGACAGACGGTCAAGAGTGAAAAGCCTATACCAGAAAACTCTTTTCGTAAATATGCATTTGTAGACATTCACTGGGTCCAGAGAAACAAGCGCTAATCTACAATGATCAAATTCCTCTTGTGCCTCAGGGAGACAGGAGTGTGTGAATTGTGATCAGGCTGCTGCTTCTGGCTTTGCCATAAAGGCTTTTCTTATCATTAAGCATGAGTGTTAACTGACTACAGGAATACTCTGGTTTGGGCTTCATTCTGCTACTCCTTCCATCCTGTCTCTTACCTCTTTCCTTTCTACTTGAGTGTAAATAAAAGATAAATACTGCTGTACATCTGACCCAGCATCTGAAATCATGAAATGTTTATGGATAAAACATTTAGTTTTGCTTTTTCTTTAATAGCAGTCCAAACTGTATGAGAGTTTGGGAGGTGGTGGGCGATGACTCAACCACCCGTCTGTCTGAAGTCCGTAACCCGACACCAGGGAGCGAGGAGAGATGGAGCGGGGCCAGAGCCGTCCACAGGGGACTTTCAAAATGCCATTATGAGCCCTGTGAGACAGCAGCTCCTCAGCGCTATGCAAACCGAACCAGAGAGATACACATGTTGTTTGGGAGGAAAGGGGGTTAATACAGGAAATGGTTCTTCAATCCTGCCGCCCCCCCACCAACCCCCACCACATCGTACCCCCTGACCAGGGAGGGAAGCGCCACCAGGAAAAACAGGGGAAGTGAAGGTCACTGAGGTCAAATGGGACAATTTTCTAAAACACACCCTGGCCGTTCAGGCTGTGATGTCATTGTTTGACCTCGACCGGGGTGGGCCACTAGTTTTTAGAACCTCACAAATGAAGAGGAAGTTTCACAACATCCAGGCTGCCAGAGCGTTTTTGTTCAAGGCTGTTTCTCTTTAAGCTGCATTTCCAGGAAGAACACAAAACAACAGAATCATGAAAATACAGTGCATCTGCAATACACAATAACCCAAAGCCAATCCTGTTCCAGTGACTAAAGGTTCAGTTCTTGTTGTTTAGATTTCTTTAACTGTTATTGACAGTTCTGTGAAATTCAGGGAGAATCCTGAGCACCTGCTACAGCTTCACTGGTGATCCGGAGACAGCAGTGTGAGGGAGGGAGGCACGCTTTAGAGATCTGACTGACTCTCTGGAGCTGTCTCGTCATGCAGGTGAAGGTGACCCAGTCCACTGAGGCCCACAGGTTACCACAGGTCATTAACACACTGCACAAGGGAGACTACTTTGGAGAGAAAGCACTCATCAGGTAAAGACTTGATGTAACAACACCTACAGTGATTTTGATCCTGCTTCTTAATTTTCTGCTGGAAATATTTGGTAAAATCCAAGTATTACATCCTCCATCCGTCTCAGAGGTAACCCTGTTTACCCTAAACCCTCACATGAAGAGAAACTGAACAACAACAACAGCAACAACAAGCTAGTAAAGAAACATCTACCTTATTTACATATTGAAAATGTGAAAAGGGCACATCTCAGACAAAATCCTCTTGCCTTACCCATCAGAATTACTGTTGAATATTGACTTAAGGTTCTGTGTTTGTCTTCTTGTACTTTGTACAAATGTGTAGTTTAGAGACACAATTTGTCGTGGATGGGTTTTATTGGAAAAATAAAACCTCGAAAACCCTTGTGCTTTTACGTGTGTGATGTATTGCTGTGTCTCTTCCAGTGATGATGTCAGATCGGCTAATATCATCGCTGAGGAGAACGGGGTGGAGTGCCTCGTCGTTGACAGAGAGTGAGTGTTTTGATGGTGTAGTTTTCTGATCGGACTGACAAAATAATCTACCCTGTCCCTCAGAGTGTTACGGAGTAGAACTCAAGTTTCAGAGCAGTTAGTCATAGCTATTTCCTTTTCTTGCCCTTTATTATAAGTATGTAAACATGACATTTTAAGATGTGCTTTCATCCACATGTCCTGATAAATGTTTGAATACCAGTGACAGTTCCATAATGTCCTCCCACTGATGAGATAAGATACGATCACAGGAAGCACAGACTGAATTTTGGTCCAAATAGTGCCTGCAAACCTTTTCTCTTGCCCAGATTTTCCTTGTTATGTAGTTATGTATTTTTATTATTGTTTTCAATCTAAGTGGGATGTCTTAGGTAAGTGAAGTTAAATGTCAGATTGTAAAGCTTCTCATCCAACATTCAAGTGTTCGCACGACTGATATGAGGTTGTTGTTTTTGAAGGACATTTGATCAGACAGTGGGCACCTTCAATGAGCTGCAGAAGTACCTCCAAGGTTACGTAGCAACACTTGATCGAGACGACAAAAAGAGACATGCCAGGTAGGTGAGGTGCAGTGAACAGAATAGTTAATAAAAAACTGTGTTAATTATTACTTTTTGTTTTTCATTTTTGATGCATAATCTTCCTGAGAGTGACACCATAAACACACCAGTGTTTGAAAAGCTCTCATAGAAATCATTTTGTAGCTCCTCCCTCTGTCTGTGTCTCCAACAAGGAAGAGGTCTGTGTCACGCCACCAGAGCCAGCCGCTGTCACCAGACGTCATTCGGCTGAAGGACATGGTGTCAGCGTTCCCTTCATCCAGACCCTTCGATCACCTGGAGGTCATTGCAACTCTCGGTGTTGGTGGGTTTGGACGAGTAGAACTGGTGAGATCTTTTGTTTAGCCTGCATGTGTTTAATGCCGACTGTCTCCAGAGGACTGCAAAAGCAACCTGGCCCTGGAACACAGTCACTTGTAGTGACTAGTTCACCAACAGATTCATCCATTTATCCAAATAGGATGTTTTGGTGAAATGAAACCTTAAATATTTGGAAAACCAGAGTGGAAACTTGAAAAAGGCCAACCTACACCTTGTAATTGTTCAAAACTACTGTTCTCACACCTGTTACACTTCCTGTCAATCTGTTTCATGCGACAATAACAAAAACAAAACAACAATATTCGACCATCCGGTTTCTCATCCCATTGTAATTGACTTGATATTTTGCATATTAACTCTAGTATTGTATAATGTCTAGCTATTGCTTTAAGATGGACTTTTTGTGAACCGAACTTGAATGCATTAGTCAAAGCTCTGTTTTTCTGCTATGACGTGTGAAAGAGTGTGAGAAAGGTCCATCTCCTGACATCCCAGGCTGTGACTTGCGTCTGCAGGTGAAAGTGCAGGATAAGGACATCACCTTTGCACTAAAGGTCATCAAAAAGAAGCACGTGGTGGACAACAGGCAGGAAGAGCACATCCATTCTGAGAGGAAGATCCTCGCTGAGGCTCGCTCTCCTTTCGTTGTCAAGTCAGTACTCCTGCTCGGGCTGCCAGCTCGGCTCCATTAGTCTGAAAACAGTGAAGCGCATATTAGTTTTTTTATGAGATCACCATTGAGGCCCTTGAGGAGATTATATCTTCACAGAATGGGATAGAATGACATGGAATACTGAGATGCCTGCTATGAAAATGTAGTTATTTGTTATAAAATATCACAGCTGTAGCTCCTCTTTGCCTTTTGTAAGACTGCAGTAATTGAATTTCATTATATGCAGCACAACCTGAGATATTAAAGCCATTCTTCACCTCCTGAAGTGCTCCTCTCGCTGACTTCCTCCTCACATGTTCTAAAAATTTATTTGTCTTCATTCAGATGTTTCAATTAATGTTTTTTTTTTTTTTTAAATCTCTGTTTAATAATAATGTAAGACTATGTGGTGGACTAGTTAACTACCTCTCTGATGTCGCATGGGTGTGAGCCGGTTATTGAACCAGTCCACGATTCTAGGTTGTATTGAGACTTTCATCTGAAAGCAATACCATAAGGGTCAATTAAAATTACATTAGTTTCACGAATCAAGCTGTAATTTATTTAATGTCTGTAACTATATTAGACCACAGCAGTACATGATAGTAATGACTGCATTTATGACTGTATTTATTCACTTAAACATCCTGCTGAATGTTTATAATCCATTTTGTGTCATTAGTTCCTGCCTGTTGCTTTTTTTATTCATAGTTCATCAGTTAAATATGTAAGAGCAGGGAATCACGCAGCATAATAATTATTAAGTCAGGTGATTGTCGAATGTGAAATCATAGTTCTTAGTTTACAGTGACAATTAAACAGAATGAGACTGGAGAAAATCCTGCAATAAAATACTGCAGTTTAAATATTAACACAAATGCATTACAAAATCCCTCAGAGAGCACAAATCTCCATCTCAGTTTTACATGATGTCACTACACCTAAAAGCACCATTCCCTTGACAATTTGACTCTAGTATTTGGAATTACATTGGTGTTATTTGATCAATAGTCAAGAAAACTAATAGTTTAATAATGGCGGTTTTCCTCAAAATTTATCTCACTCACTTTTGATGACACAACAATTTTAACAGCTAAACTGAATTGGCAGCTATTTTTTGTTTATCTCACAGAAGTCGGCCCTACCAATTATTTTGGATCATCATATTTGGAATATTTCTTGAGTCCAAATCAGAATCTAATCTCATGGAGATGTTCTTATAATTGTGCAGGTTACCCATTAGGTTAGAAGTAAAAAAACTCATAACTGCCCCATTCCACAATGATAAAACTGCTTCAAGGTGATGTGGATCACATCCATAACCCCACATTAGTGGATTTCTGATTAAGTAATAAATCAGAAATCCACTCCTAACTTTTGAAATAATCCTGTTGACAGTCGAGAAATGACAGCTGTGTCCATTAATTATTCTTTTCTTCTCTTTTTCTAGATTGTATCGCACATTTAAGGATAACAGATACGTGTACATGTTGCTGGAGGCCTGTCTGGGTGGAGAAATATGGAGTATGCTAAGGGACAGGTAGAAGAGAACAACCAATAGCTGATGTTACTGATGATGTTAAAGTTATTTTACTTTTGTTAGCTTACAATCAAATCAACTTATGTCTTCTCCTCTGCTCTCTCTGGATCTGCGTAGTTTTGTCAGAACAATGGTCAGATTTGACTTTCTTGTCTTTAGGGGAAGTTTTGACGACGCCAGTGCTAAATTTTGTGTTGCTTGCGTCACTGAAGCGTTTGATTACCTCCACCGTAAGGGCGTCCTCTACAGGGACCTGAAGCCTGAGAACCTGATGCTGGATACTGAGGGATACATCAAACTGGTGAGCATACTTCTAGCGGTTAAATGTATTCTGAAACATGAAATAAGTGCAGCCACAATAAAGTGTCTTTACTCAGTGATTATTTTTAAAAACATTTTTCCTTAACTTTCCTAAAACAGACAGTTAATGACTTTAGCAAACCTATTTCATCAGGTTGACTTTGGTTTTGCCAAGAAGATCAGATGTGGTCAAAAAACCTGGACCTTCTGTGGGACACCGGAGTATGTGGCTCCTGAGATCATCCTCAACAAAGGCCACAACTTCAGTGTGGACTTCTGGTCTCTGGGCATCTTGGTGTTTGAACTCCTTACTGGCAGGTTTGTGGATGTGATCACCCACAGCATGGCTCTGTTGGATTTATCACCCAATAATCATTCATCTCCTACTGCTGATTGGCAGTAATTATTGGTTTCTGACATGACAGCGCTAACACAGTACTGCCATAAAGCATCACTGCAGCAGATCTCAATTAAAGGAATGGCCCAGAGTAATTAAATCTGCCTTTTTCCCCTTCGTTGCACAGTCCTCCATTCTCAGGGAGTGACCAGATGATGACGTACACCTTCATCCTGAAAGGCATTGAGAAGATGGACATCCCAAAAAAGATAACCAAGAGACCTGAAGACCTCATTCGAAAGCTTTGCAGGTTATCAGATCTCAGAGGCAGAGGCACTTAAAAAACAACACACCCTTAAATTCTTAAATCAAAATGCTCTCCATGTTTTCAGTAAATCTGTGAATCTGATACTGGTATTAAATCAAGTGCAGGGGAACAAAAAATGGAACAATCTAAGGGTATTTGTTGATAGTTGTCATTTACAGACTGAGAGTTTACATCAAGCACTTTTTTAGAAAGCTAAAAAAATCAAAGTAGCAAATTTTGAAATATCTATTTCTGTAAATTATTCGTAAAAGGGACCTCCAATCTTATACAGAATTGGAACAAGGCAGCCTAGCCAACATGCTAATTAGGGAGCTGTGGATTAACTCTGGAATTTACAAATGATCTGAATTAATTTGGCAAAACCCCCCACAATTAATAAATTAACAAAACATTGCCATCAGTATATCTAAGTAACACAACCAATAACAATTCATTCATTCATTCATTTTCATTACTTCTGCTGTCGTGGGTCGCGGGGTTGCTGGAGTTTATCCCAGCAGACTGGGGTTGTGAGGCACGGTACACTCCGGTCACAACGCCAGTGCAACACGGCCAATAATAATAATCATTACGATCTCAAACTGTTTTAAGAGATTAAAGATTTTCTTCTGTGTGTGTGGGTTGAGGTGAAACGTTGTGATGAAGGGATGACTGATGTATGTGTATGTTAGTGTGCATCTGTTTGTTTGTCTATGAGTAGATATATTGTGAAATTGAGTGGACATGAGATAATTTTCAAGGACAACTGTAAAAATAAGGTGCCTAAACTTTGAAACACAACACTGTGGTACTACTGGGCTAAAATAGGAGGATTGCACATGGACAAGTCATAGGAAAATGGAATTAAACAGAAAACTGAATAAGAATTGTGGTTTGAGAAATGAACACTTGTCTTGTACCTACAGTCACACACATGAACCTGTCCACATCAGCCTGCTGACAGACAGAACATTCCACAGTTCAGAAATATGTCACTTACTTCAAAACAGCACGGAAGAGTATGGCTATGATCAGGATAACAAAGTTGGACAACAACACTGTCATGGCTGACATAAGAATAAATGAGGAGAACTGCTGCAAAAAGTATATGTATAGGTACATGGTTAATCATGTGTGTGTGTGTGTGTGTGTGTGTGTGTGTGTGTGTGTGTGTGTGTGTGTGTATGTGTGTGTGTGCGTGGGTGGGGGTGGGGGTTATATGTGAGCAGGTGGGGATTTTGGTGAATATTTTGTGTTTGTGTGGGGTTGGTGTTATCACTTGAGGCAAGAGCTGAATAAAGCTGTAGGTCACTTATGGAGGAGCAACTTTGCCGGGGTCAGTTGTAAAATCTTACTGTATTTTCATTAAATTTACCTTTTGCTTTTTCTCAGAAGGAATGACTAGATCGCACATCGGACTGGAATATTTTGGATTTTGTCGTCATTAAAGAAAAGAACAACAAAATGATGATAATAGACATTAAATGTTTTAAAAAAGCTGAACCTCAAAGACAAAGAAACTCCAAGTGTGTTTGGTTCAAAAAAGTGATTTACTTTCCTAATTTACCCAACAGGCGAAATCCTTCAGAGCGACTGGGTAACCTCAAAAATGGAATAACCGATATCAAGAAGCACAGGTAAGCAGGAACTGACTGACTTTGTGGTGATCTCAGTGATAAGATAAGCCACGCAAATTAGCACTGTTTGAACATTATGGATGTGGGCAGACGTTTATGACCTCAGCAATTAGATAATCACTAAGCAATCTGTACAAAATCAGTGGGATGCAAAACTTCATCAAAGGCTTATCGCATTACTGGACTCAAATAGCCTTCACGCTTTTCTGGTTGTGCCTTCTGGGCTTCCCTCAAGGCACACAGTTCTCCACTAAGGGTCTTCTTGGTGAGGTCAGTCTGGTAGATTGAGATATATACAGTGGGAGAAATAAGTATTTGACACCCACCCCCCCCCCCGATTTAGGCACTTGTCATACTAAGAAATAAATTAAGTCTTGGATTTTTATGGCAGCTTTATTTTAACAGTTATAGAAAGAAAAAAATTACATGAAATGAAAGATAAAAATTAATTTGCATGTCATTGAGGGAAATAAGTATTTGATCCCCGACGAACCTTGACCAATGTTGGCCCCCATTGACATACTCCTAATCTCACTGAAGAAATTACCGGCATGACAGACACCTGATCCAAATTTTCACCTGTATAAAAAGCCATCTGCCCAAAGACTCAGTAATACTCCACCATATCCACCATGGACAAGACTGAAGGACAAAGTTGTTGAACTCCACAAGGCTGGAATGGGCTACAAAACCATAAGTACGAAGCTGAATGAGAAGGTGACAACTGTTGATGCAATTATTCGGAAGTGGAAGGAGTACAACATGACTGTTAATCTACCTAAGCTGGGGGAACCATGCAAGATATCACCTCGTAGGTGTCATTGATCATGGGAAAGATTTGCGATCAGCCGGGAAGTACACAGGAGGAGCTGGTTAATGATCTTAAGGCAGCTGGGACCACAGTCACCAAGAAAACTATTGGTAATACACTGAGACGCAATGGATTAAAATCCTGCAGTGCACTCAAGGTCCCTCTGCTCAAGAAGGCTCACGTCCAGGCCCGCCTCAAGTTCGCCAAGGAGCACATTAATGACTCAGAAAGAGACTGGGAGAAGGTGCTGTGATCAGATGAGACCAAAATTGAGCTCTTTGGCCTCAACTCAACTCCACGTGTTTGGAGGAAGAGAAATGCTGAATATGACTCCAAAAACACCATCCCTACTGTCAAGCATGGAAGGAAGCCTTATGCTTTGGGGGTGTTTCTCTTCTAAGGCGACAGGTCAGGTTCCCCACATCGATGGGAAGATGAACGGTGCCATGTACCGCAAAATCTTGGGGGACAACCTCCTTGCCTCTCCCAGGACACTGAATATGGGTCGTGGATGGGTCTTCCAGCATGACAATGACCAAAAAAATATAGCCAAGGAAACAAAGGAGTGGCTCCATAAGAAGCACATCAAGGTCATGGAATGGCCTAGCCAGTCTCCTGACCTTAATTCTACTGAAAATCTATAGAGAGAGCTGAAGCTTTGAGTTTCCAAGCGTCAGCCTCAAAACCTTCAGGATTTGGAGATGATCTGAAGAGAGGAGTGAAAGAAAATTATTCCTGATGTGTGTGCAAACCTAGTAAGCAACTACAAGAAATGTCTGACAGCTGTGCATGCCAACAAGGAGTTTGCCACAAAGTATTAGATTGTGTTTTGCTCGGGGATCAACTTATTTCCCTCAATAACATGCAAATGAATTTTTATTTTTCATTTCATGTAATTTTCTCAACTTTTTTTAATATTCTTTTTATAATTGTTAAAATAAATTCACAAATTTCCCCACTGTTGGACAATAAAGGTTTTATTATTATTATTATTATTATTATTGTTATTATTGTTATTATTATTATTATTATTATTAATATTATTATTATTATTAAAGCTGCCATAAAAATCTGAGACCATCAATTTATTTCTTAGTATGACAAGTGCCAAAAGCAGCGGGGATCAAATACTTCCTCCACTGTATATGTGTGTGTGTGTGTGTATACTGTATATATATATATATATATATATATATATATATATATATATATATATATATATATATATATATATATATATATATATATATATAGACACACACACACACACAGGTATATATACTGTATATATGATTCTATGTGCTTTCTAATACATCCGTAGGTGGTTTAATGGCTTCAACTGGGAGGGACTGAAGGCGAGGAGTTTACCATCTCCACTGAAAAGAGAGGTAATTCCAAGTATTTATCCAAACTACATTCTGAGAAGTTCTGGAGCAAAGGAGACATCAGCGTATAAAACAACCGATTTTCTTTTTTTTACCAGCTGAAATCTCAAATGTCCTGAAAGCATTACAAAACAGGTTTTTATTGTTTCTTTGGAGAGTACAATAAATATTTCAATGGTTCATCTCCATGAATGTGAAAAGGAAGAGCAACAAACGTATTGCATGTCATCATGTTGTCTGTAACTTTGCAATATTGCTGTTGTTCGAACACCTGTGTCTTATTAGAAGATAGCAATTGAACACAAGTTCCTTTAAGATGGTTAGAAATCAAGAACCTTGAATTTAAGCACTGTAGCAAAGTTCTAAGCCTGTACTGGTTATTTAAGAAGTACCAGCAGAAATCAGCCTCTGACTTATTCCTCCTTTATCACCTCCTTTTCCACAACAGCTCAAAGGACCAACAGACCACAGCTATTTTGACTGCTATCCTCCAGATGAGGACAATCCCCCTGAAGAGTTGTCTGGTTGGGACATAGATTTTTGAGAGCTTCTGCTCTCTTTTCTTTCCATTTTACACCTAAAAGACCAAAATGTAATGAACAAGTGGGACCTAAGGTGACCTCACAACATTGATTAACCATGATGGAGGTACTCAGGGTCCAGGCAACAGAGGCTACAATTATCTGGTTACTTTTGGAGCTTATGATTGACATTTCAACACAAATGAACACAGAATACAATTGTTTTATTCAAATGTGTCACAAAACACAACTATTATTGTATTTTGGGGTTTATGTTTGACCCTCCCTCAAGTTGGTCAAAAGTTTAAAATCCACAATATTTTTTGATGTTCTCTTCAATGTGATTCATCATACAAACACCTTAACCAAACACAGCTGACGGCTGATTTATGAGTGGGAGACAAACTGGGGCTCGTCTTTCAAGACTTTGAACAACTCAGAAAGCCAATCAAAGCAGTCCATTTCAGTCATGCTAGCATTTTACTATAAATTACCAACACGAGACTGAAGAAAAACAATTTCAGGCTTTTGGAAAATCACTACAGCTTTTGGATTACAAAATTAATTTAAAGGCAAGCTATTTCCAAATGGTAGCCAACTGCACAATCAAGGTAGCCTCTTTGAACTTGACGTTGCTCTGGATTTAGTAAAATTTTAATCCGTGTCATGGTATTAGGTTTTAATCTATCCTGATACACCAGTCTTCTATAAGCACCTCTCTGTGGTCCATTATAATGGCTACAAATGCTGTTTATAGGGAATTGATGATGTAGCTGATGAAATGTGACAGATAACACTGCAGGATAACAAATTTGAAACAGTCCAAATAGAAGCATTTCTTCTTTACTGCTGTGACAGGATCAAACCAAAATAGAGCGTTATTCCAAACATTCAGCACTTGTGCTAAAAAAGATGTAGAGATCCTTATGCCAACAGTTTTAGGCCTGCAGTTCCTCCACTGACCAAACATTAACACCTTTTCTTCTCACACTCTTCTTGAGGGTGAGTATCACGTGGTAAGTTTCCTGACCTGAAGAAATATTTACCTTCTTGAAGCTGAGTCAACTCTGCAGTTCCCAATGTAAGAGGAAAGGGAGTTCTGCTCCGTTGGAGGTGTTGATGATGTGAGAAGGAACAGCAAAGACTTCAAACTGACAGGGGTTTTCAGGAGTCATGGTTTGAAAAAAGGATATGCATTTTCCATTTTAAACAATTTAGGTTGAGAGTACATCAACCGTCTCATGTGTATCTATGTGTATACTGTTTAAAGCTATACAATCTGAGCTACTTGTTCCTTTATGTATAGGGTAACGCTGAGGAAGTGGATTTTGTAAATATCACATATATATGTATACATTGGCTGGTAAATGTGTGTACAGTGTGTGATAAAGTTATACTGTGGCCTTAAGGTTGTCAGGACTGATTCTGGGATACAGCTGTGTTTGTTAATACAGAAGTTCAGTTTGAGTCTCTTTAAAAAAAAAGTTTTGTATTTGAAATGTGTAAAGACTGGTCTATTTAGGTTTAGTTTAATGTCAGTAAAATTATAATACTAGATTTCATTTAATGCATTCTAAACTCTGGTCTGACAATCAAGACTAATTCAGTCTTTATTTTCTCATGTCATTCACTTGAGGGGTCAGTGGAAACTGTAGACCAATGGTTATACTGTATGTAGACAGATTCTAGGTTTTGTTTTTAGATTTCATAAATCATTTTCTGCAGTATGGTATTGTTAAAGTGTAAAGCCAATGTATCTTGCTTTGTTTGTGTTGTTTCGTGTCATTCCTCTTGAAATGTTTTGAAACCAAAAAACCTTATTAAATCTGAGTCTTGCATACTTTTATTCATTCCTTGAATGCTTTGTAAGGATGGTCAGAGCTCATAGGGAGAGACCTTTAAACTGTTTACCACATCTTCACGTCAATTGTGGCAAATGGCTGTCACAGATATAAAGACAAATGCTCCCTTTCCCAACCACAGCTCGAGATACGTGACAAACAAAAATAAATAGATGCATGTTAAATGAAAATTCCATATACAAATATGTTTTATGAAGCTTATTGTACAAGCATTTCTTTCTACCTACAGCATAACATTTACAAAATGGGATTTAACAATGAAGTAGATTAAGGTTTCATAATCTGTTGATACACTGCATACTTGAACAGTCACAATCCAAAGACTTCAGTGAACTGTAGATGTAATTTGACTCTTAAATGCAGTAAATGAAAATGTAATGAAAATTATTCCTATGCAGTTGTTATATCTGCATTGTTATAGGAAGTTATTTACCCCATGAACTACTCAAATCTGTATTGGCACAAGCTGAGGAGATACCTGAAAAAAGTCTCAGTAGAAAATATATAAAGTTAAAAAAAAGCCCTTAGCTATTGACAAAAAAATAAATGTCTCTGAGATATCAAAATATTGAATTATTTCTAATACATTCCAGAATAAATATCACTGGCAAATATTTTTTAAAATAATAGGCACTGTGTTTGCTCATTCTTAACTATATTGTACCATTATGAACTCGGGTGCTTGGTTTCACTTGAAGCTCACTCCTCTGAATAATTGAGCTTCTCTGAGTAGGTGAGGAATCAAATAATTTTTTTTTGAAAAGCCAAAACATACCCATTTAAAAGACACTTTCATCTCAAACATTAGAATGTCATCAACATATAGTGAGCTATATACAAAAAATGTACAAGTCCATGGAAAAAAAGAGTTGCTGTTATATTTTAGTCTATTTACTTTGAATAAATATTTGGATTTAAGAACTCTTACAATAACTGCACATTAAGGTGTGTCTGTTTTCCATTGTTGCATGCAATCAAACAACACCTGCCCAAATGATTCATGTAGAATTCACTCTACACAGTTATACTGAAGGATTGTACAAACCAAGGAAATAGTCCATCTCTGTTTGTTCGTTTAGCATATCATGCATTGCTCATCATTTGTTCCATATTTGAAAATTTGAAGAAAAAATATGAATCAAAATGCTTTCTTATTGGAGCTATACATGCAATAGCCTTTAGAGGCTTTAAAAATATGACACCCAAATGAGAGTCTGATTTTCAACCCATGTAAACCTTCTAAAAAATTGCTAAAAATTATCATAATACTAATTAGTCTGAAAGATATGTGTAAAAGAACTGATTCCAGCCCAGCAGTGCAGGTTGATTTGATAGTGGCTATTTGATATCTTGATGGATGGAAAAAACAAACAAACAAAAACTTATATATAGAAGCATTGTGAAAGTTTTCTTCATAAATGTCACTGTACGCTGTAAATATGGTACATAATTTCAAATATTATGTAATGGCATCATGTTATGAACATTAGCAATGCTAAAAATGATAAAACTTCGTCTGATATCAGGTTCACTGAAACCACAAGTATGACTGCCTGCAAGTCTCATGACTTATTAGACTTCAGATCTTATCAGGCCCAACACAGTTTTCCACAAAGGCACAAAGTTACCACAAAGGCATCAAGTGGATATTAGAGTCCTGTGGTTTCACACTTAATGAAACATGATGGTAGTCCTTGTTTAATGGAGTAGTTTCTCCTTTTGTCACCCTTCATCCCTTTCTCTCTCAAAATTAAATCTGAAATTTACTCTGTTAGAACATTTTCTTAACAAAGTGAATCAGTGGCCTCCCAAAAAACAACATTTTAACTTCTAATGAAGACATCAAAATTAGGAGTAGCCCTCTCTTCTGCATGAAGTGAGTGGAGCAATGATCCAACACAAAAATGTACACTATCTACTGTTCTGCCTACAACACAATGCTGGCTTTGGGATCTAATATATCTCTGTAACTCAGCCAAGCCAAAAAAAATTGTACAATAGCTTCTCATATAGTGAATAACACAGTGATAGTACAGACATAAATACATACACATAGTAACGAAAACCATGCAAGTGCGAGTCTGACTTTGTTTTGGAGACCAAATACAATATCAAGCTATGAAGGAGATGAAATGATAACTGAGAGGCATCAAACTTAGTCTTTTATCCTCAACAGTGATTTTCCTTCAGGTTTTGCTTCCCTCAAGCCACGTTGGTATTTGTATATCTTGATAGTGAGCCCGTGACTGCATTCACTCTGCTATACCCTGACGGATTACTGAATATCGATGATGAAGACATGAAGATATGACAAGATGCTGGTGGTGAAACTGGAGAATGGAGATTTGATATTCCATTCCAGTTATCTTGCACAAGGACAACTTACATGATCCATCTGTTCCCATGAACAGACCAGTCCCTTCTTCATCTGGAACAACAGGAAGTAATCTCCTCCAGCGCAAATGTTACAGTAAGTTGCAGTCAATGAGTGTTTGTAGTGAATTCGAGTATGACTACCAAAACAGAAGGAGAGAGGGTCATATTGGTTGAATGTGCTGAGTTTGGTTTTCTTTTTAAGTGATCGGGCACTGATGCGATAAAAAAAAAAAACTATCTACAGGCACAGGAATCTACAGTCATGTTGGGGTAGACTTTCAGGACCACGTTCTTGTCCTCGTCAAAGAAGAGGATGCTGAGGGAAGACATCTTCTCCGGGACACAGCATGGCTCAGGGATGCCTGGGACGACACCCACCGCCCTCACGATGCTCTGGATGGTCGCGTGGTTAGAGGGCTTCAGTGCCTGAACAAAAGGACCAAAAAAAGTTTAAAAGGACTTTTCAGGAGCAAATCTTTTTCTTTGATTACAGTGGCAACGGATTTAATAGATAAAATTACATCTCATCTTATTTTCAGTGTTCATTGTCATCTCAGTAATTTTACGGTTGTCTGCAAAGACTACAGTTCACTAAAGATCAAGATCAAAAGAGAGGTCCAACATTCATATATATACTTAGCATGGTTGTCATCCACACATGCTCAAATTATATTTTATCACCAAATAAAGTTGATAGGGTCATCTTGATAACATGTTAGATGTTTTTATACTGCACAAATATCATCTGTCTGCAATTGCTAGAGAGAAGTCATTATTTTTATGAGTAGCTGAAGCATCTATTAAATAATGGCAAAAATCTTTTAAATACATTTGTGTTTTACCCAGTCCATCCAACAAGGAACTTTGTACAAGTCCAGTGGATTGAATCGAGTGTCTTTGATAACCATGACCTGAGTGAATAGAACCCTCACAGCCATCCAACAAGCAGCTGCAGGTAGAAATCTGAGAGAATTATTCAGCTCTATCCTTAGAGGTTCCCAGGCTTGGTCACCTGCCTCATGTCTATTATGTGACAGGGTCATTCCCACACATCACTCTAAACTAGGAAAAGCAGCTTTTAGTTTTCACCGTTTAACAACTTCTAAAGCGTTAGCCTGACAAAGGCCAAAGAAAATCACAGGATCACTGGCCTGAATGAGTTGGCAGCAAACTTGCAGGAGAGGGGGTCACCCTATGCCCTAGGCCCTACTTCTGGGACTAATTACATCCAACTACAAAGGCCGGTGGCTCCGAGGTAATGAATTAAGTGGATGGAACTGTTGCATTCCAGCCATGTTTAAAATACCTGTGATGTTATCTTGTCACCGGGACCATAAGTACAAACGGAATTGATGTTGTGAATCAACTGAAACACAAGTTTCAGTGCTTCTCCCACTTCCTTGTCCTTTCAGATGTGTAAAACCATTCGTCATTTGCCCACAACTGAAGAGAAGTGTTCAAGCCAGGGCATTGATTATCTCAAATTGTTCATTTTGCTCACACACAGTTTTAAAGCTGCCTGCTCCACAGGATGTTGCACAAAGGATTTTTTAACTTTAAATTATAAAACTGGTTCGATTCCATCAAGTGCAGCTTGATCATTTTTACTAGATATTCAGTGCAGCAGGGGTTCACATTTGATGACATTTTTCCTTTAAATCTTATAACTTAGCTCTGATGCATATCTTTCTTATATGAACTTTGTTCCTGAGACATATTGCAAAACATAAAAGCGTAAGGGAAAACCTCTTGCAGCGCTACCACTGTAACTAGTTTATCATGGCATTTGAGGTTAAAAGCAGATTATATAAATTCATGTCAGTTTCTTTAGTATTATTGTCCATAATAGGTGACAGAGAAAATTCAGGGACTTCTGATGTTAATGCTTTCCAGGTGACGATAATGCAGAGCAGTAACAGCCACAATAAATGAAGGACTGGAGATTAATGTCTAGATGAACTGATTTACATTATATGTTTATTTACTTAACATACGCCACATGGGATGAAACAATCATCTAGACTGTTGGATGTACCCTTCTCGTCTGTGTGAATTAAGTCAATTATTATATATATGGACCAGAGAACGTACAACATTTTGACAAATTTGTATAAATTTTCTCTACTGTCACCTCCTAGCAAAGGAAGATAAACCAACGGTGTACCAGTGACCCCAAAAACAAAGATTTGTCTGCTTTAACCCATCTTCATGAATTGTGGGTTTATGGTTTCTGACCAGGGCAACCAGTTTTCTTGAATTACTTTGGGAACTAAATTTGAATCAAAAAAAGATAGAACAGTTCGGCTTGGTTTGCTGTTTTGAACGACCAGGTTGGCAGCCACTGTAGGTGTGTGCTGCAGGGCTGAATCTCACCTTTGGCATGGGGAACTGGCAGGATCCTGAGCAATAGTAGGCATCAAATGACTTGGGTGATATTATCCATTCACTCCATCCAATGTCAGCAAAGTCCACTTTCAGGTATCTTCGGGCGCAGTTCCTGGGCTCGTTCCACTGTTTCTTTCGTGCCTTTTTAATTGTTTGCTCATCGAACTGTAGGAGGGGCATCTTATGCCGCTGATTCTTGCGCGTCTTTTTCCGTGGACGACGGGCATGCTTGTTTTCAAACGGTTCATATGGACTTGTCTCATCCCACCCGGTTGTCTTGTATGGATACTCTGGCCCAGGAAGTTCGTTGTTTTGCAATGGTAGCAGGATGTTCACTGAACGCCGGTGTCTGGGCTGTAGCTGTTCTTGTTCCGTGTTGTTTTGCTCACGCATTCCAAGCTTATGGAAGCTGTGTGATGTGGAGCTTTCCCCTCTCACTGGATGGTGTCTCTGGAGGGTGGCGACCACACTTTCAGGTTCTGAAATGGCAGAGTCATTGGCGTAGACCAGGATGTAAGGTGAGCGGTCTGACAGGAGCTTCTTCCATGGTTGGGGCCCTTGTGAGGTCACGTCAATCCCAATGAGCAGCTCATCATGGTTTTTGGCCTGGTTGACCACACGTGTTATGTCCTTCCACTGCCAAGATATAAAGTCCCTGTAGAGGGTGGACACATTGATACGAACATGCCCTAAAGTCCTCATCTTGTTATCAACAGAGGCAAAACTCCAGATGACCATGTGGATGTGGTTGTGCCTTCGGGGTCCATGGCGGCCACAGCTTTTTGGCCAGGAGCAGCTCTGTGTGTTGTTTTGAAGGTCTCCGATGTAATAATGAAGAGTGGCTGAGAGAACGTCTTCTGACTTGGTGAGGGAGGTGAGGTTGAAAATCTGCAGCTGTTTTTTGTTTATTGTACCTGTGCGTAAAAACAACAAGGATTATTGTTAATGGTACACATCAAAATGGAGAATTTCACAAACTACAAATGAATCTCCTTATATAATTGTTATAACAAATCCCACAGCAATACCTCATTAAAAATGTGCTTAGTACACTGTAATCTTTATTCATCTATTATTTCGTTTAAAATACAGCAGGTCTGTAGACTGTCCAAAATAAACGAAATAGGATGGTGGATGGGTTAAGAACATGTGTGTGTAATTTGGATGAACTGAACCTCCTTGTGCATCTAGCAGGCGACAGGAGGCAGTGTAATCCAACAAACTTTCATCAGAAGTGGGAACGGGTCGAATTAAAGTCCAAGTGATAAAACCACAGCGTTTTTTCTGTATCAGGTTTGAGCTGCAGAAGACTGAAGTTACTGATGAGGTTCTCGGAGGAATTAAAAGCACCTGACAGGCAGAAGAAGCCAGCTGCAGTAAAAAAACAAACAAAAAAAACCCGCTCCAGACAGGCTGGGCAGCTGCGAGCTGCTGGCTCCAAGGAAAACCTGACACTAAAATGTGAAATTTAAAACAATTGTATCGGCATACGATTTTGAGTTGCGCGTAGAGATTTGATGGTGAGGAATCTGTTCCTGGTTTAGATTAGGGGTAGCAGGTTGATCACATTTACATGACTGTATCGACAGGTGTATTTAAGCTTCAGTGTAATAAAACAACGCGCAAGTAGCACAAATTTGGACGCCTTTTGACAGTTTTGAAACAATAGGATCAACTCACGCATTGGTTTGGGCTGTTTTAAATAGAAATGTGCATACATTTTGTTATCGCAAAACTCGCCGCACTCCTTCTGTCTTGTTGGGACAATCCCAACAAGACAGAAGGAGACCTGACCAGATCCTGTTTGCATTTATCAAATTCAATGAAAGATAGTAAGTATGCATTTACTAGAGTGGAAAACTCCGCGGTTGTTAACGTGCGTAAAACTTTGGATACCTACCCCAGTGCGCCTTGAAACTGCGGACAGTGTTGCCGTCCTTGAATGGAAATCCAGCCTGATTGTACTTCGCGTAAAGCATCTGCATGTGCTCCGTCATTGTATCCTGTAAAAGCAGATGTTGGTCGTCTTTCACGGGGTGCCTTTTATCCATCAAATGCGTAAAATCCACCTTTCGTCTCTCGGGAAAACTGTCTGTTTTCAGCATCGCACAGTATCCAACGCACAGATGACTCCATCCATAAAGCAACGCAACTGCAAACCCGGAGTAGACAGCCATGCTGGCGAACCGAAGGTAGGCGCAGAAAAAGTAATAGTTGTGGAAAAACGAGCACGTTTCCAAAAGTGGGTCCTAACTCCAAAAAGACATATCATCACTTGATCAGTTCTCTGGTAGAAAATGAGACCATTACCAATAGTCACAGCAAGTGAGCTCGAAATTTGAGAGCGTTATCCAACAGCCACTCTGCTTCTGATAAGGTGGAGGTCTGAACGGGCTACGGTCAGGGAATGAGAAGTGCTCCGGCGCGCAGCACAAGGTGTATTGGAGCAGATGAGGGAGCGCTAAGCGGATCTCTGCGTGTCCGGCTTTTTGGCTGATTGGAGGACCAACAGTCAAATGTCGCTGCGTCTCAGCTTTCATTGAAGGTAAAGCATGTTGTGCTTGGTATTATAGGACTTGTGTGGGACCAGCTGGGTATTCCTCGCACACACACGCGTGCAAGCGCGAACACACAAATGCATGAGAGAGAGAGAGAGAGAGAGAGAGAGAGAGAGAGAGAGAGAGAGAGAGAGAGAGAGAGAGGAGAGAGAGAGAGGGA
Source organism: Antennarius striatus (assembly GCF_040054535.1). NCBI lineage: Eukaryota > Metazoa > Chordata > Actinopteri > Lophiiformes > Antennariidae > Antennarius > Antennarius striatus. The sequence continues at coordinate 9,666,906 of NC_090778.1, read as the reverse complement.
GAGAGAGAGGAGAGAGAGAGAGGAGAGAGAGAGAGAGAGGAGAGAGAGGAGAGAGAGAGGAGAGAGAGAGAGATAGAGAGAGGAGAGAGAGGAGAGAGAGAGAGAGAGATAGAGAGAGGAGAGAGAGAGAGAGGAGAGAGAGAGAGATTTTTAACATCACTTTTATTCATAAAAGTCAAATTATAAATAATCCGGTTGACACAAAATCCAAAAAAAAATTCACACGAGGAGGATTTTCAATAATATTTTGGGTTTTCTGAAAAAAGAAACATCTAACCTTTGAACATTTATCAAACTAAAAAAGAGAGCGACGGGTGGGATTTGGGGGGTGGGGGTGGTGGTGGTGGGATGTTCATGATTTTTTAAATTCACATTCAGTCCAAAAAAATGTTCTTTTTCGTGTGATTCTGATCAAAATGATATCTTTGTCAGTTGACTGAGAAAAAAACAAAACTTACTTAAATAACATTTCGGCAATTTCTTAAATTGATTTTAATATGTGCACTGCTGCCACAGAATAGCCCCCTCCGTGCGTAATTTCTACTCCGCAAAGCTGTGTGTCTGGGCCAGGCTACTGAATGCAGCGGCTTATTGTCGGCATTAAAAGCTCTCTCCCCTATTTAGTTTAGTTCAATGGACTTAAGCACACACATCCTGTACCATCACGGTCCGATCCGGATGCTGTACTGCGCACCCACCCTTCCACCATCCCCCCACACAGCCCATCCAGACGCTATGTTGAAACACTCCATCCAGCGGCTCTCCACCCCCCGCCACCGGACTTCTCTTTCAGGGGCAGTCGGGAGGAAATGATTAGGGCATTTCCCCGCCCTTGGACATCTGATGGCAATAATATTAGCATGCCATGTTCTTCGTAGCAGTCAACACACTGAACGAATATAACCCTTTTAACTGGGACTCCGCCCAGACGGGAGGGGACTGACATAAACACCAGCAAACAGTGGCAGAGTCAAGTCAGCTGGACCGGATCAACTCAGAATTATCCATCAATCAATCAATCAACCCATCAAAAACCCTGCGCATGAGAAAGAATGTAAAACATACTTGTAATACTGTAATATGCAATAATTTATCCGTGTAACTATAAAAGCCAAACAAACAAAAACAATCATAACTGATTTAACCATGTGAGCATAAAATTTATACATGCAAAAAGTTGAACAAAAAAAAATGCTTAAAGAGTAACAGCTTTGTAGGTCTTTTTGATGGGAAAAACTGCATACACGACTCTGACTATACAGTGTTTCTGAATAAAAGAAAATGTAATATGTAAGAAAGATGACTTAAATTATGGTATGTACAAAAATATTGTAAAATGTAACAAACAAAAAGCAACATATATTCATGATGTTTTACATTCGTGATGTTTTTCTACAATAATGAGGTGGTCATGACTTAGGAGGACAGCGATCTGACTTGTGTAATGACTACTTCAGCCTCATTATAGGTTCAAAGACATTTTTTGAGTTTTTTTTTCCCCCACACAGGATACATAAAGAAAGTTAGCTTTCTTTAGAAATAAATGCACCTCACTTTTAATTTCGTTGTTGATTTGATAAAATGTGGACATTGAGTTTAAAATGGTGTTTGCTGCTGTATCTCTTAAAGAGACGCACCTTATTCTGAACAATATTGTGCACACTAGCATGATTTGAATAAGGCTTCTTAATTTAGACCAGTTTTATTTCATTTGAACAAAAATTTTACATTCATTCCACACTGTAATATTTTATATGTATGAATTTTCATCATGTCATTGTCACATTTTATTTGCCTTACATGAGGATTGATGCAGATCTTGGCCGTTCAAATGGCTCCAATCTGAGACGGAGATGCTCAAAGACACTAAAATGTCAAACATATAAAAATATTTGTGAATAAAAAAAGAGGTTACATTAGATTCAATGACATCAAATTGAAGTGAAACTGAGATAGTTGCATGGGAAACACTAACTAGTGCCTCTACTGTCTCTTTACCTCATGTTGTGTATATTAGGGCCTCACAGTAATAAAACCATGCTTCAGTTGAAACTTCGACAGTTTAAAAGCCCAGTAAAAGAATGAAGAGGCATATAACCATTTGAATCAGACTTTATTGTAAAATCATTACTATCTACAGACATATTATCTGTTGAGGCGAGTTCCAGCAGTCTGCTTTTTTGGGGTTTGGGCTTTCACGGAGATGGGGCAAATAAAAAGTTAGTGCTTTTTATGAGTGATGCTTGTTTGTCAATCCACAAACATTTTAAATTAGCCCATTTTCCATGTGCACATCTGCTGTTTTGATGGGTAGGTGTTTGGAAGGACTGATGCCACTTTTAAGGAAAGCGAGAGACAGCAGAGCTGGGCTGTTCCATCACTATTGCTAGACCACATGAATGAGCTGTAGCCTGTAAACCTAAACAGCTGTAGAGGAGAGTGAAGTGTTCATTTGCCACCCAGATAGTTTGAGTTCTTACCTCAAGCACATAAAAAACAAACAAGTGCAGATAGCGAGAGGGGCAGGTAGATGATTCTTTGATTGCAACAGCCCCTGCCCTGAGGTTAAACTGACCTTTTAGAAGAGGTCAAAGGAGAAATGACTTTCCCAAAAAGAAAAAATCCGTTCATATTTGAATGTGCATTTCATCCTTTTCAGTCTCGTTACTTTCATTGAGAAAACAGCAAAGACAAAGCAGTGTTTTAGGTACAAAGTATACATCTGATACTAAATAAATTACACATTTAAAAAAGAGCACAATAATTATTAAAAAGGCAGCTCCATGATAGATAATCACATTGTATTTACACACACAAGACTTCAACAAACAAACTTTCTTTTATTGTCACCCTAAAACAGGACCAGAACTCACAACTTAAAAAAACAACAACAAAAAAAGAAACCCAGCGAATTAGAAACCTGAAACCAGACTGCCATTCCTCAAACCTCTGCTTTTACAGAACCAGAAACCCACATCCATGTCACCAAACATATTGTTCCAATGAGGCCAACAGGGTCCAATTTAGTCAAAACAGACAAACAGATGAAGTCTTGAAGGTTGCTCTGGTATCTTAGAGGCTGAGGGATCGTCAGGGTTTGAGTTTGAATCAACTAATTTGTTTAAACTGAATTCCAGGGAAATAAGTACAAGGGCATGTTAACTCTCTCTCTCTCTCTGTGTGTGTGTGTGTGTGTGTGTGTGTGTGTGTGTGTGTGTGCGTGTGCATATACAGAGCAAGCCAGCTCCACCACCACCACCACCCCCCCCACACACACATAGGGAATTAGACGGTTATATTAAAAAATAATCCATAACACATTCATCAAATTCATAGATGTGCAAATATAAAGATGCAGCCAGATTTTTTTTTAGCTTAGCTTCTTGTGAAGATGCAAAGTCTAGGGAAATATCTTACCAGCAGAGACGGTCAAGAAATGGTCCAGCAGAAACTTTCTTTGTGACGCAAAACACTGGCCGTATTTGTTTTCTTTGGTGCTACCGGTAAGCGTGTTCTGTTAACTGGCTGTTTCTACATGTTTCCAGTCATTATGCTAAGATAACAAAGGGGGCACATTTTAAGAAATAACAAAGAGCAGATTAACACCATAATCAATCTCTGACTGAAATTATTTTTCTTGTTTTTGTTTTGCATTCTTAACAAAGAAACAAGCAGGACTAAATGGTATGCCAATATTTCAAAATTTAATTCAACACTTTGGAAAGCACATACAACAATGGGGCTGATAAGGTGGTGGTGATGGTGGTGGTGGGGTGCATTTTCAGTTGAAAGTTTACGCATGTATAACAGTCGTTACTCATGGTTAGGAGTGCAGTGCACATGGGCAGGATGTTTCTTTGTGGCTAAATGGAAAAAGTGTCTTTCAACCCTAACTATGTGTCTGCAAACAACACACTGATGAACAAATAACAGAGTCCGTCTTTGTTAGCTCACAAACACAAAAAATAAATGTGAGTTATGTGGTGACTGATTTCTGCCATATGTTTTAATAACAAGTGCAACCTCTATTTTAATCCTGAAATTAAAAGGGAGTAAATTACTAAAGGTCATCCGAACATCCTAAATAATTTTCAAAACAAGTTATTTATAGAGTTGTCTTAAATTAAAAATGCCATAGTGAATGACTAATATGTAAATGACAGAGCACTTTGATGTCCTGTAAAGTGCCTTACATCTGGGAACATGCAGAATACTTTAAGCCCATTACCCATTCTTCCAGTCCAATTGGAGCTACCGCAGCCTGGGGGAGGACATAAAAGCAACCCCCATCATCTTTCAAAGTTCTTACGCCTTTAATTTGTTTAGACAAACAGCCCAAAACATGCCAGGCCAAATGATGAGACAAGCCTCGGTCCCTGAGCAGGTTCCTGCCCGTAACTGAGACCGTCACTCAGAGATTTGGATCTCAGTTTTCATAAATGTAAAATAGAGGAATCAAGTGTTTTATTTAAATAAGACAAAATCAGAGGTGATGACATTGTAAATAAAAAAACTCTTTTCTGGGAATTTTCCAGAGTGTTACACTAGTCTGTTCACTTCTCCCTCTGGGACTGTTCAGTTTAAAGCCATTTTTTCACAGCAGCACCTCCACCCAGATGGCGTGCATGATATGAGGGCAACAGATTGTAAATGATGGTGCAATCAAAGCGACGCAGTCAAATTAGAGGCTTCCAGTGCTCTCCAATATGTGCCACATGTATGAATGTGTCAGAGGCAGACTGAAGCTCAGACTGTCCTGAGGTTGTGGTCGAAGATGACAACATGGATGTAGAGGTCTGACTGCAGGAAAGTCCTGCTGGAGTCCTCACCCGGACCAGACTGGAACACAGCACAGATACAGAGCACTTAAAGAGGCTTCCTCTGATAGCGTTGTCTATATTTCATAAAGATGCTCTGAGACTAAATGTCAAGTGAATTTCGTCTTTGCTTCTTTCATTAAATCATTGTTGTTGTTGTTTTACCAGAGTAACAATTATTTATCTCATTTCCTTTTTTTGTTGTTTCCTCATAAATAAAAAGTCAAATATTTTCTGTGTAAATGCAGCCATTCAAAGCACGAGCCTTTTGGTAGACTTTTCATAAGTATAAAATTAACTATAAAATAACATTAAGTTTTCAGAATGCATTAGACTTTTTCTTGACCAGTAGGGGGCAGAGAGCATCTAAAACCATGACACACCTAATGCATTCTATTAGTAATTAAAGATAAAATATGCCCTCACCTCACACACACAAGGCAGAGTCACAGGTAAATAATCTAAGATGGTAGTCGAGAGAAAAGCCTTAAATAAAACAATTATATCTCAGCTAAATATGATTTGCCAGAACCAGCCAACCGCCAGGGAATTTCTGCCCATGCTCGTGTTGTACTGTAACGGCAGAGTGAGGACAAAGATGGTTATTTCAGAGCCAATTATAGCAGAGACTGAAATAAATGATGCATACATGTCATTGATATTCAATCATGGCTAGAAATGATGGAACTTATAAAGGTGGAGTGAAACCTTTGCACTACTAATCCTTGACTCTCACTAAAATAGAAATGTAGAAACTTCTCAATATTTGTGTTAGCATAGAAACTTTTTGTGATATATGAACAGTTTGAGTTCCATGCTAAATCATCCCAAACATTGTTGTCCTTCTTTTTAGTCTTTTCCTGACATGTTTTCTGAGAGTTATGACATTGTACAGTATATGCAAAGCTGTTGAACCAGGAGGGTTTTTTTTTCTTTTGTTTTTTCCTCGGAGTAAATGTCACAGAATGATGCTGTGTTATTACAGCAGCACACACCACATATGTCATGCTGCTTCTTGGTTTTTTTGTTGCTGTTGTTATTTTTCCAAAGGCGACTGATGACATTCAGTTGTTGATTTTTTTCCTGCATTAAAAATAAACCAGTATTCAGAGTGTACTGAGTGGTAAAAATACATTAACATACTAATTCAGTCACTCTTTTTTAGATTCATGGATTTCAATAATAATAGCCATGAATCTAAAAAAAAAAAAAAAAGCCTCCTGATTTCATTAGTTGTTCTGCTCAGTTTGTGAGAGAGTTAAATGATGAACAAGACATTTTCAGGATAATGTTATCAGACATTGATGAAAAACTAAGTTAACTAAGGAAACACTGAACCAGTGTGACACACAATATCATCTGGCTTGTATAGGCCCACATGGTGCACATGCAGAGCTGTGTTTATCCAATTAACAGATAACCCAACAAGTCTTTTAAAAGGTTTTAATTTTGGCAGCAATGTAAGACAAAGATCACTTTTAGTTTTCCTCAGAGTAGCAACTACTGATAACATTAGATAAAAATTAACTTCAGTAATTTAAACTGTAATGGAGAAAGCAGGGCTTAATGGTGCTAAGCTGCCATTCTAAATGGAAAATATATTTTCCAGAAGATTTCAGGAACTGTGCAAAACCTAACCACACAGTGGAACTGAGGTTTATTTGAAGTAAATCTTCACACAAATGGTGTCAATTATTCCATTTTCATTGCACTGTAAAATTGAAATTTACAAATTTGATAATGCTGCCAGTTTCAATCCTAAAACACAATAAAGTTATCAGGCTATTCTTATCTTTTGTTTTTAATTACACTTCAATAGTTGTAGGCTACACCTTTCAGATGGAGAAGGTCAAAACTTGATAGATAGTACTGAGTTATTGTGCCTCCTTTACATCATTGCAGTTTTCACATTAGAAACCCGCATTAAGCGACATCTCTTAAATTATATATTAAAACTGACTCTCTTCTGATGACCACTACCAACTTTGAGGTTCTCTGCAGCTTTTTATGTTTGGTTCTTCAATTAAAAAAAATATTTACTGTATAGATGAGCCTATGTATTTGCTACAATTAACCCCCAATAAAATCACTGGAAAAATAAATGCCATTGGCAATTAAATAAATACCCAAAGGTTATGTTTTTACAATGACAGGTACTGTATATTTGCGCATTGAAACATAATTGGACTGTAAGTGATGCTTAAGATGTTTTATATTTTTTAAATGTTAGACCTTACATGGCACCTAACATGTGAGGAATCTACCAGATGGTAACATTTATTTAGGGCTAAATGTGTCAAAATCGTAAAGCAGGAGTGGATCTATAGCCAATCATTATATTCAATTTACACTTCTACCTCAAACACACTTGTGAGAGTCTTTGTAAGTAAGGTGGTATTCCTTCTAAAGTTCAATAGAAAATGAACATAAATAGACCAATTAAAATGACTTAATGGATACATTGAGAAACTTGGGAAAGGTTAGGTGCGCTAAATGATAAACATCTTATTTGAAAAAAAAGGAAATATATGGAAGGAAAATATGTCAGTAACACTCACTTCAGGGTAACCTTAACATAATAGCTTGATTCAGACACTTAGGTTGAATCAACACATTGTTATAATTTAAAGTGTGCCAACTCCTCCTTGCCCCAACCCACGTTTTAGTGAGGACTAAATAAGTGGTCATAGTATGATATAGGCAGAAAAACAAGCAAACAACCCAAAATGAGTTGATGAGAGCCTGGATTTTGAAGGGTTTCGCTTTGGATCTGTGACCACATGAGCAGCTTCTGAGCTCAGGGTCGGTTAAAAGCTGGATGGTTTCTGTGCTTCTCCGTGTTCCGTTTAGGCTGAGGAGAGCTGGGATCTGGACACATGGGTGGTTTGCTGTGTCTGGCTTCCTTTGCCTTCTCTTGTGTTTTTAATAGACAGCCTGGTCGGGGCGGTGCTCGACCACAGCTCGAACACTGTGCTGCCATTTTGGCGCTTAGCCTCAAAAACGCAGTCCCCACAGCTCTGTCTGCAGTTTCAAAATAGTTCAGCCCAACCAAAAACTTCCCTACCCCCCAGCAAAGAGGGAAACTAGAGAGAAAAAAAGATTGTCAGTCGTTATTCTTCCAGGGCCCCTGTTGGACTGTGATTCTGGAGGAAACACCTGTCTCAACCCCTTGATCCTCCATTCTTTGCGCAGGTGGAAAGCAAATAGGTTGCCCTCCCACTTCTTTGTTTCTCTTCAGTTTTTTTCTCTAGGCTGAGAAAATACTATTTGAAATCTGTGTTTAATTAAGACCAGCTAAAACTTAAACAACTGGTATAACTGGAAAAGAGGTGAAAAATAATGAGCAGGTAGCTTGTGCAACAAAGACGTACTTTAAAGTGTATCTTTAAAGAAGTTCCTGGTCCAGCAGAATTGATATGAATTTTTATTGCTATGCAACAGGTGAACTGTTGTAATCACTTTAAAACAAAACAAAAAAACCTACCATAGGATCCACATTCAGGATCTTTTTGTCCCTCTTGTTCTTAAAGAGAAGGCCGTTAGGGTTGTCATAAATCACCTCAAAGTTAGGGCTTGAATTGGATGTGGACACCTGTGTCTTCCAGTTGTAGTAGCTGCAAAAAAAAGAAGAAGATATTTTTCGATTACTTAGGTAAAGAGACTTTAGAAACTTTATGGTCACTAGACTGTGTGATTTAGAAGTGTCTATTAATAAATCATCTGCAATGTGAAGTTCACTCTTCATGTGATCCCATATAATCTTTAAATCATGACCTGATTGCTCACCCAGTTCATGTTAAGTGGGATGGTTGACTCGAACTGATTGGTCTTGGTTGTGGACAGCTGCCGGCAGAAATTGGTTTGAAAGCTCGTCCAGTATGGAGTTTGTTTATCAAAGAAGTAGAAGTTTTGTAGCAGACTCTTCACGTATTCAAGGCAGGAAAACACTGCCATGATCATGTTTACCATGTGTGATATGAGCATTCTGATTTGTTGATCTAGCAGAAATTTTGGGTAGTTTTTACTGCACCTTTCAAATGTATTTTAGCACTTCATGTAGTCGGATTTACAGCCAAAATTCCTGACACATCAAAAATTGATCTGGTAATATCTAATTATATTAAATTATATATGTGTGCTAAGTCTAAAGTTAGTTGTGCAGCTCAAAGGTTGGGTTGAAGACATGCTTTACTGTAGAGTGTATGTCTTGCTGTGAGGTGCTGTCAGACGGTCAGTGACACATGTTGCATTCCTCAGCAAAAAAACGAGTTTTTATGTATGGTCTGCACATACAAACAATACTGAATTACATCTATTTGAACAGATGTATGCAACCCATAGCATTCAGGCAGGGTGTGGGAGTGTTGTGTTCTGTTTTTGTCGTACAGTAAAAAGTGTTCAAACGAGTTGGCTTTAGATGAGACACTGTGCATTGCTGCGTTTGTTGCGTTCTGTCTATTCTCTTACCATCTGTTGAGATACACCATGGATCTTTGGTCTTACCATTAAAAGCAACCTCATGCTGTATACTATATGTAATATAAATAAATGATGTACAAAATTGACAAAAACCATGAACTTGCAGTTTTAGCTCAAATGTTCCAAAGTCAAAATATTTCATGAATTTCAGAAATAGATTTTGGAGTACGCTGGGTTGCTTGTTACAACACTGAAACATAACATAGATAGAAAAGAAAGGTGATATTTTCTAGTAAGAAAAATAAATAAGCTTATCTTTTAAATGTGATTTTACAGTAGACACTTGATACACAAGTATTGCATTATTTCATAATTTCATAATGACTTCATAAAGTGTGATCTTAGACATAGTGACAGAGGTAAAGGAGAGGCAGAGGTGTGTGCTCCTTGGCCATTCTGTATTCTGCTTTATTTACCTTTTATATGCTCACACAGCATTACAGTTTAAAACAGCATGTTAAGTTCATAACTTGGCATGTTTCACAGAGAAAAGAAAACGTCAGAAATACACAACATTAATGCACCATTGTTATCATAACAATATTCAACAGGAATCTACAAAAGAACCTTGGTTTGTAAGAAAAAGTGAATGCAAACCACAGAGTAAAGTAGTGCAGAAGGTTAAGTAAGAGACAGAGGGTAAAAACCTGTTTCCAATTCCATCTAACTGTTACGGCGCTGCGTTAGATTTTTCCAAAGCAGGTATTAAAGTAAAGCTGAAGCTAATAAACAAAGGAAACCAAAGACAGGGTTGAATTCCAAAATAAATGAGCGATTAATTCACAGCGTCCGATTGGATCCTGGTCTGCTTTTAGGTTTCCTGTTATTTTTGAGACCGAAAAACAAGACGGACAAAAATGTTTGACTGTTCAAGTAGAATTACTATGTTTAGTATTTGAGGATGTGAATCATTACAATGTGATATACTAACTGGATAATTAAGTAATTCTGTGAAATGATTATTCAATCAAAAGTTGCTCAAGCAGAGTGAGTCAACATTCTTATTGAAGGAAAAACCCACAGCAGCTTCACTTTTGTTCGCAACAAAACAGTTAGGTATCTTTCCTTTTTGATGGGGCGGTTTGGGAATCAAAATCATCTCACTTATAGTGGATTTTGAACATAGCATTGTTTCAATGGGAAGTTTGGACTTAGCACAACCTTTCAGTCGAGAGATGCCAATAATAAGTGTAAAAAGTGTCATAAAACCCAAATTGGTTGAAATTCAAAACAGATTAAAGCTTTTTCTTTGTATTGTCAAAATACACTGCCTGGCCAAAAAAAATAAAATCATATTCCAAGATGACAACACCAGGATTCATTGGGCGTAAATTTTGAAACAGTGGTTCGGGGAGCATGAGACATCATTTTCATACATGGATTGGCCACCACAGATTCCAGATCCTAACCCTATTGAGAATCTTTGGGATTTGCTGGATATGTTTTTGCCGAGCGGTCACATCCCACTATCATCAATGCAAGATCTTGATGAAATAATAATTCACTGCTGGATTGAAATAAATCCTGTGATATGTCACAGGGAATGCATGTCAAATTCCCTGTGATCAAAGCTAACGGTGGTCCAACCAAATATGAGGGTGTGTGAGTTTTTTTGGTGGCAACTTGTGGGGAAAGGCTCAACCATTTTTTGTAGGATACAAACTAAAAGAGAAGCCAACAACTTATCCATAAACAGCTGCAATTTACAGGGTAACAATAAGAAGAATAATCCCATTTTACGGAGCCATTTTATTCAGGAAATCAAGAACATTTTCAGTGGTCCTCATCGTTAGTTCTTTGCATCACCCGTAACACAACACCACATGTAAAATGTTGAGGGTTGTGGTCCAAAATTAAGTTGGACCTCAGGGAGAAGGTTCAGTGCAAATCTTGGAAGAGGTATATCAAGGGGGGGGGTGGTGGGTGGTTATTGCAGCAAGTGGAATATTTAGGACCTCAGGATTATGGAAAAGTGCCAGCATGCTGCAGGTTATATTTTATTTGCTGTAATATTTGACTGCAGCTAGCACATGATGAACAGCTGCTATGAAGTACTAGTGACTCACACTATCTAAAATCCAAATCCAAATGTTTGCATTTACATTGTGAGACCCCACCAATCTTTTAGGTATTTTGGCTGTTTGACCGGTGTCAGGATATTTTCTGCATGCAATCTCTAGTGGCATATAAAACGTGTTTGCAAATACCCATTTGCATTTGAGCCATAAAAATGTTTCCTGACTGCAGCATATCAAGTTAGCTCCCTACAAATTGCAGGCAAACATTTAATACAAGTAGAGGAACAACTTGTGGCCTTTCCAAAACCCACAGACCCCCACCAAGCAATTTTGGGAAATGTAAATACATCATTTTTTCATAATGCTCTATTTTTGAATAGTTATGAAAAGGACATGGTATTCAAGCCAGAAACAAGTGCAACTTTATTGCTGGTATCCTGGCAACATAGTTCTCCTAGATTGAACATTTTTCATGTTCCCAAAAACAGATTTTCAGAATAAGGGAATAGAAAGATTTTATACCACCCTGTATTTCATCCTCAATGGAACACATCATAATAGCAATTTCCAGGATTAAAATTTTATTGGCAATCTATTGTGACAAAAAATGTGCACGTGTAGAACATAGACAAAAATACTGTTACACACTTAAAATTAGAAGTTTTAATGTGAAAACAAATTTAATATAAGAATTTAATATTTAATTGTAAGAACCACATATTAAAAATACATGGTCTTTAGTAGTGGACCATAAAAACTTATTTGCTAAACTGTAAATCTGCTCATGAAGACTTACACTTAATAGGTAATTAACTTGACACTAAGCGCTTGATGCTTGAGACAGTTTTTAACTTGCTCTGACAACCTTAATTGATGTATTCATACATTTTTATTAATTAACTGATTTTGAGTTGAAGTGATAATCAAATTACATTGACTTCAGACCATGTCCTAGGACTTGACTTTAAGCATTTTACTTCAGCTTAATACCAAACTTAAATTTTAAATTAGGACCTGACTTTTACTCCCCTGGTCTAAAGAGTTCAAACAGCTTGATTTTTGCTGTACTTTGTAAATTGGGTTGCATACACACCAAAGATTGCCTTCACAAAAGAAAGAAAGAAAAGCATTCATAGCAAGGTTCAACCGCATAGAAAATTGTGTAAAACTGAATCGTAAAAAATTCAATTTTTAAATTTACTGTATCACAATAGTTAATGATAGATTGTGCAGAATCACATAAACCATGTTGTCCTTGACGTCCACTCTAGGAGGCTCTATTCTCGTCTCAGATATCTGACCACCAACCACCAGACAGTCCAACATTCTTAAGTGTGTGAGGAAATACACTGATGCATAAAATTATAAGGTATGATAGGAGGAGAATTCTGGCATTTTTTGAGTTGCAGATGAGAGAAAAGAGCTAAGTAAAGCAAGTTCAGAATAGATTGTTGCAATACCCCAATTATGAAACACAAATTGAGGTTTTTCCTTTAAAACTCAGAGTCAAATTATATCGTCTGAGGCTTGCCTTTGGACACATACGTACTTCTTCCCTAACAGTATTTCAGTGACTATTTATACCAAAATGTAATACAGTATTCTATAACAATTAACATTTCTGGGCCAACCACTTTAATTCTGTGGTGGTCTGTGAAGGCTTGTCAGAGGAATTGGATAAATGTGAAATACATGTAGTTCAATGCCAATCATGAAATAGCATGACAAATGTGCAAAAAATAAACTGAAGGAATCCTACATTTCATTAATAACTTACTGGGTTGTCTCAGACCACACTTCATCTCACTATCCCATATGACATGCCACCAGGGCGACTGCTGTGCACATTTGGTCACAGAGAAGGCTCCAGCAGCTGGATGGCACCACACCCAGACACATGAACCAGTAAAAGTATGACAACCTGGATTTGGTGGAAACAATGACGGTGCTCTAAGCACCACTTCCTGGTTCCCTATGTCTTTACCATGGCCGTTCGGCATGTGCACTGTGTTCTTTCACTTTCCATAGTTACCATGCTTAGCTCTATTGTTATCTCCAGGCGGTCATTTTCCAGGGTAATGTCAACAGTTTCATTATAGGGCTCAGAGGAGCTGGACTCTACGCTGGATGATATATATCATAAAAGAGCAAATACCTAGCATGTGCAGTCGTTCAGCAGTTTTTTTTTCTTTAGTGGCTGAAGAATACAAGTCCAGTGAAGTTAATGTTTCCAGTGTAAATCACAAAAGGCCTCTTCAGTGTTGAGAGGAAGGGTGTAATGGGTTGAATTTACTGTTAAGACTTGTAGGGGTGTCATGGGTCTGATTCAGTAACAAATCTCAGATGGGCCATGCCCAGTTGACAATCCAACTAACAAACACATATGCAGCGACCACTACACACTCCTTTAATGTGCATCCCAATTATAATTACATTAATTTGGGAAGGTATTGTTTATTTTACATATTAACCTGAACATACAAGGGAAGCATATCTGTGGGTTGCGATAACAGTTGTTCTTATAATTAAGTTAATCTGGGGAAAAAAACAGAAAAAAATTTGATTGAGTAATGGAATGAAACTTTTCATGTGTTTTCAATTTGTTTTCTTTTAACTTTTGATTCCTAGAAGCAAATTGTAAGTTGTCAACATCACAATAATGTCAAGCTGAAACAATGCAAGAAAAAACAAATATATCATATTTACAATCACATAATCATTTCCAGGTAAAATATTAAAGATTCAGTAGTTCCTGCTTCTTACATGTGAGGACTTGATGCTTTGTATTTTTTATCATCCTAAAGTGAAAAAAATTAGACTTTAGATGATTGACTGTACAAAATGCAAGACATGAAGTCATTTGACCTCAGGAAACATTTGCATTTTTTTCACTTTAGAGTTAATGTAATTTAGCCGCAAGACGGCACAAGCCAGTGTCTTATTGTGCTGGTCCCAAGCCCGGATAAGTACAGAGAGTTGTGTCAAGAAGGGCATCCGACATAAAACTTTTGCCAAATCAAACATGCAAATCAAATCTATGACTCCCATACCGGATCGGTCGAGGCCCGGGTTAACAACAACCGTCATTGGTGCTGTTCACCTACAGGGTGCTGATGGAAATTGGACTACTGTTGGTCGAAGAAGGAGATGAGGAAAGTGTGTTTGTAGGAAGGGAGAGAAGAAGAATGCCAAAAGTATAGGACTGAGAGTAGGGATGTTGAATGTTGGAACTATGACAGGAAAAGGTAGAGAGTTGTTTGACATGACGCAGAGGAGGAAGGTAGACATACTGTGTGTCCAGGAGACCAGGTGGAAAGGTAGCAAGGTTAGAAGTTTAGGAGCAGGGTTAAAGTTGTTCTACCATGGTGTAGATAGGAAGAGAAATGGAGTAGTAGTCATCTTGAAGGAGAAGTTCGTTAGGAATGTCCTGGAGGTTAAAAGAGTGTCAGAGTGATGAGTCTGAAGCTAGAAATCAAAGGTGTGATGTTCAATGTTGTTAGTGGGTATGCTCCACATGTAGAATGTGAGCTGGAGGAGAAGCAGAAACTCTGGTTGGACTTGGAGGAAACAGGTGATGAGGAGGTGATGGGCAGGTTTGGTATGCAGGACAGGAATGCAGAAGGACAGATGCTGGTTGACTTTGCAAAAAGGATGGAAACGGCTATAGTGAATACTCTCTTCCAGAAGAGGCAGGAAAATAGGGTGACCTATAAGAGTGGGCGTAGGAGCACACAGATAGACTACATCTTGTGTAGATGGTGTAAACTGAAGGAGATCAGTGACTGCAAAGTAGTGGTAGGTGTAGCCAAACAGCATAGGATGGTGATGTGTAGGATGACTTTGGTGGTCAGGAAGACGAAGAGGGCAAAGGCAGAGCAGAGGACAAAATGGTGTAAGCTGACATTGGGAAAAGTGTTGCATGACTTTCAGGAAGGAGTAAAAACAGGCTCTGGGTGGTCAGGAAGTGCTTCCAGATGACTGGACAACTGCAGCTAATGTGATCAGGGAGACAGGTAGGAGAGTACTTGGTGTGTCATCTGGAAGGAAAGTAGATAAGGAGACTTGGTGGTGGAATGAGGAGGTACAGGAGTGTATAAAGAGAAAGAGAGAAAGAGGAGAGTAGACAGGAATACAGGGATATGCAGCATAAGGTGAAAGTAGAGGTAGCAAAGGCCAAACAAGAGGCTTATAATGACTTGTATACTAGTTTGGACAGTAAAGAGGGAGAGACTGATCTATACCAGTTGGCAAGACAGAGAGACAGGGATGGGAGGAATGTGCAGCAGGTTAGGGTGATTAAGGATAGGGATGGACGTGTATTGACAAGTGCCAGTAGTGTGATGGGAAGATGGAAAGAGTACTTTGAAGAGTTGATGAATGAGGAAAATGAGAGAGAACAATGGCTAGAAGAGGTGGCTGTTGTAGACCAGGAAGTAGCAAAGATTAGTCAAGATGAAGTGAGGAGGGCATTGAAGAGGATGAAGAGTGGAAAGGCACTTGGTCCTGATGATATACCTGTAGAGGTATGGAAGTGTCTACGAGAGGGGGCAGTAAAGTTTCTGACTGGCTTGATCAACAGGAACTTAGATAGTGAGAAGATGCCTGAGGAATGGAGGAGAAGTGTGCTGGTGCTCATTTTTAAGAACAAGGGAGATGTGCAGAGTTGTGGCAACTACAGAGGAATAAAGCTGATGAGCCATACAATTAAATTATTGGAAAGAGTAGTTGAATCTAGACTAAGGGCAGAAGTGAGCATTTGTGAGCACTAGTATGGTTTCATGCCAAAAAACAGTACTACAGATGCAGTCTTTGCTTTGAAGATGTTGATAGAGAAGTACAAAGAAGGCAAGAGAGAGCTGCATTGTGTTTTTGTAGATCTGTAGAAAGCTTATGACAGGGTGCCCAGAGAGGAACTGTGGTATTGTATGAGGGAGTCTGGAGTGGCAGAGAACTTTGTTCGAGCGGTACAGAATATGTATAAGGACTGTAAGACAGTGGTGATGTGTGCTGTAGGTGTGACAGAGGTGGAGGTGGGACTGCATCAGGGATCAGCTCTGAGCCCCTTCTTCTTCTCTATGGTGATGGATTAGCTGACAGATGAGGTTAGATAGGAATCTCCGTGGACTATGATGTTCGCAGATGACATCTCTACCATCTCATCAGTGAACAGCAGACAGTCCACCCAGATACCTTCTTCATTCTGGTGGAGGAATTTAACCATGCAAACCCCAAGAGTGTGTTTCCAAAATTACATGGACATGTTAACTTTGCCACCAGAGGAGCTAACATCCTGGACAATGTCTACACAACACATAAAGATGCCTACAAGGCCCGCGCCCTCCTCCACCTCGGGGTGTCAGACCACACCACTGTTATGCTAACGCCGGCATACAGACCGCTCATTGGAGTGGTCAGATCTGTGAAAAGGCAGATACGGGTGTGGCCTGATGGGTCGTCTGAGGCACTCCGGGATTGTTTCTCAACCACAGACTGGAGCGTATTCAAAGACGCATACCCACAACAACACCACAGACCTCCATGAGTACACGGAGACCGTCACTGCCTACATAAGGAAATGCATCAATGATGTCACGGTCACCAGAACCATCTCCATTCGAGCCAACCAGAAGCCATGGCTGACAGGGGAAGCCCACAGGCTCCTGAGGGTACAGAACGCGGCCTTCAGAAATGGGGACGAGGTGGGCCTAAGGACAGCTAGGGCCAACCTGTCACGAGGCATCCGAGTGGCCAAGAGGCCGTACTCCAGGAGGATCACCACCGACTTTAGTGACAGCAGAGACACCAGGAACCTGTGGCGGGGGATTCAGTCCATTACGGACTACAAGCCCCTTCTGTAGTCCTGTAACAGCTCCACCACTCAGCTGAATGACTTCTTTGCGTGCGTTGAGGCAGACAACAGCACCCCGGCACAGAAGAGTCCACCCCTTCCTGGCGACCAGGCCTTGACGCTTTCTCTGGACAGTGTGAGGCAAGTCCTCAGAAGGACCAGTGCACGGAAAGCCCCAGGTCCTGACAACATTCATGGTCGTGTCCTGAGAGACTGCTGATGAGCTCACAGATGTCTTCACAGACATCTTCAACATCTCCCTGAGCCAGGCTGTTGTCCGCACCTGCCTCAAAGCCACCACCATCATCCCAGTCCCGAAAAAGTCGCCCCCATCCGGCTTCAACGACTACCGCCCAGTTGCACTCACTCCCATCCTCATGATGTGCTTCGAGTGGCTAGTCATGCACCACATCAAATCTGCCCTCCCTTCAACCCTGGACCCTTTTCAGTTTGCTTAACGGTCTAACCGCCCGACCGATGACGCCATCTCCACTGCCCTACATTCAACTCTCACCCACCTGGAGACCAAAGACTTGTACGTCAGAATGCTGTTCATCAACTTCAGCTCAGCATTCAACACAATCCTCCCCCAGTACCTCATTCATAAACTGGACCAGCTTGGGCTCAACACCTCCGTTCGCAACTGGCTGCTGGACTCCTGAAAGGGAGACCATAGGAAGTTCAGCACCATCACGCTGAACACAGGACCCCCCAAAGGATGTGTACTGACCGCCTTCCTCTTCACTCTGCTGACCCACGACTGCACATCAACCTCCAGCTCCAACCTCTTCATCAAGTTTGCAGACGACACAACTGTGGTGGGTCTCATCAACAACAACGATGAGACAGCCTACAGAAAGGAGGTAAGCCTCCTGGCTATATGGTGCAAAGACAACAATATCCATCTGAATGTGGAGAAGATGAAGGAGATTGTTGTGGACTTCAGGAGAACACTCACTCAGCATGCTCCACTGACCATCGATGGTGCAGCAGTGGAAAGGGTCAGCAACACCAAGTTCCTGAGTGTGCACATCTCCGAGGACCTGTCCTGGGACAACAACACCGCATCGCTGGCCAAAAAAGACCAACAGCGCTAACAGACATTTACAACACCCGCCTCACCCGCAAAGCCATCAGCATTGCAGGTGATCCTACCCACCCCTCTCTCAGCCTTTTCAGCCTGCTGCCATCAGGTAGGAGACTGCAGAGTCTGTGGCCAATACCAGCAGGCTCAAGGACAGTTTCTTTCACCAGGCAGTCAGGAGGCTCAACTCCCTCCCTGCTCTGCCCCCTGCCATAGCCTTGAACTGTACTCTCACACTGCCCTGCCCTCCCCCCAGCACCTGAGTACCTATCTCTCTCTCCCCCCATCAACTCAGGGACTAGGCACACGTCACTTCCCCTATGGGATTAAAGAGTGTATAGAGATGTTTACCATCCCTTGTGTTTTGTCTAATACTTCGTGCTGTACTGTCTGATGCTCTGTCTGTGTTGTACTGCCTGTTGTACTGCTTGTGTTGTCCTGCCTGTGTTGTACTGCCTGTGTAGTACTGCCTGTTGTCCTGCCTGTGTTGTCCTGTCTGTGTTGTACTGTCTGTGTTGTACTGCCTCTTGTACTGTCTGTGTTGTGCTGCCTGTTGTACTGCCTGTTTACCCTGGGTCAGAGAGGACTGCAATTTCATCTGTACTGTATGTCGTGCATATATGGCACACTTGACAATAAAGCTGACTTTGACTTTGATTGTGAGATCTGTAGTGAAAGCAGGAAACATGTGGAGGAGAAGCTAGAGAGGTGGAGGTCTGTCCTGGAAAGGAGAGGAATGAAGGTTAGCCGCAATAAGACAGAATACGTGTGTGTGCATGAGAGGGACCCAAGTGGAAGAGTGAGGTTACAGGGAGAAGAGATCAAGAAGATGGAGGATTTAAGGTGCTTAGAGTCAACAGTCCAGAGAAATGGAGAGTGTGGAAAAAAGGGGAGGAATGGAACGAGTGGAGAAAAGTGTCAGCTGTGATGTGTGATAGAAGAGTTTCAGCTAAAATGAAAGGAAAGGTGTAAAAAACTGGTGAGCCCAGCAATGTTGTTTGGTCTAGAGACAGTGTCTCTTAGTAAAAGACAGGAGACAGCTGGAGGTAGCAGAGATGAAGATGCTGAGATTCTCTTTGAGAGTGACCAGGATGGATAGGATCAGAAATGTGTACATCAGAGGGAGAGCATATGAGCATATCGTCATTAACTGCGCATGCACGAGCTAGCCGCAGGTTTTCGTCTCCTGAATTTCCCTTGGGATCATTAAAGTATCTATCTATCTATCTATCTATCTATCTATCTATCTATCTATCTATCTATCTATCTATCTATCTATCTATCTATCTATCTATCTATCTATCTATCTATCTATCTATCTATCTATCTATCTATCTATCTATCTATCTATGTTAGAGGTTTTGGAGATAAAGTCAGAGAGGCCAGACTGAGATGATTTGGACGTGTCGAGAGGAGAGATAGTGAATATATTGTTAGAAGGATGTTGAGTTTTGAACTGCCAGGCAGGAGGCCTAGAGGAACACCAAAGAGGAGGTTTATGGATGTAGTGAAAGCGGACATGAAGGTAGTTGGTGTGAGAGAAGAGGATGCAGAAGACAGGGTTAGATGGAGGCAACTGATTCGCTTTGTCGACCCCTGAAGGGAAAAGCTGAAAGGAGAAGAAAACTATAAATCAATGCATACCACATAATAAAGTCAAAGACTAGCCAAAAACACTCATACAAACCCTTTATTGTCTGACTCTGGGGACCTTCTTTAGTAAAATGAAAATCACACTCATACACTCCTACTCATATCCAGATTTAACTTTTTCTCCACTTTACAATACCTTCTCAGGCATCTCAGGCTTGGTAACTTTGTGTTTGCATTAACTCCATAGGAGCAGTAAGTACAAAAATCTGCAAATCACTGGGCTTGATTTAAATTAGCAGGCACGCTGGGTGGGTGGATCATATAAACATCATTTGTAAAGTCATATGTCATCAGCCTCTGACCTCTTTGGAAAGTTGTCTAAAGTAAATCAAGCACAGCATTTACTTTGTTACATCTGAGGAGGGTTTACAACTTAGAAGCAGATACAGATCAACATTACAAATGATGTATTTATTGGCAATAATTATGATAGGTTTTTGTAAATGCTGAGATTGACTAATGATAACCAACGAAATGGTAAAAATACAAGCATTAGAATGAATGTAGCTGTTTTTTTATTTAATAAATAAGTGCCTCTGAGAGCAACAATGAATAACTTTCAAATCAGGACAATATGTAAAGGAGTTCTGCTTCACTTCCTGTAACATCAGGGTAATCTCTGAATGAAGCCTTTAATTAAATCTAACTAAAATCGATCGCTGAGACATCATATGTTGGTCCAACAACTGAACATTACATAATGTTATGTATAAAGGCTATTTATTACCTTTGTGTCTGTGTTAATCTCAACTAGGGCTTCAATGAAAGAAATACACATATGCGTGCGTGCGTACACACACACACACACACACACACACACTCACACATACACACACACACACACACACACACACACACACACACACACACACACACAGTACATACCAGTATACATACACTTAAATCCTGACCCTCATCTAATTATCCCACAGATCTGTAGCTCTTTGCACACTGCTTCCTGCCACTACAGATGTGCCTACAGCATCTCTGATGTCTATTTATTGTTCCCCTGCAAAGTGACCATCTGTTCATGCACTCTGGTTGTTCCCCCCTTCCGCTCTCTATCTCTCTTATTCAGTCCCTGTGTTTGGTAAAGAGTTTTAAGAGACTAGGCAGCATCTGACATACACAAAAGTAATCATTTCAAATCTAGGTTTTCAAATCCCGTCTATGACCACAGGTGTACAAAATCAAGCACGTATCAAACTCACGGACCAGGGGCTGAATGTGACCCGCCACGTCATTTTATGTGGCCCGTGACAGCAAAAAAGGTCGGACTGTCTAAAAATAAATGGGTCAAAAGTGTGCTTTCACCAAAACTACATTTCCCACAATGCAGTAATTAAACCCATTTTAATGTTGATAAAAACATTGTGAACAAGGTTAATGTCTTTTTGATGTAATTTTTCTTTATTCACTTGAATAGTTTGATCCTTGATTGATGTAGTTATGTGGGTTTCATAACATGCCAAAGGATTTATGTTATAACAAAGAAACAAACATTTTTTTTCTGTGCAACTGTAACGTTTGTAACTTGAATAAGTGATATATTATTTAACATTAAGGAGTAGTTACATTTACTTTACATTACACTGAGTTACATTTTGTTACATGTATTAGTTACATATGGCCCTTTGAGGACAACCATTATGCTGATGTGGCCCTTGGGGAAAATGAGTTTGACACCCCTGACCTAGACATACATACTATTCTACAAACATTTCTGAAAGGATAGATCACTCTCAGGAGCTCAGTGACTTCTAGCATGTCACACTGATAGTTCGCCACCAGTGCAATAAGCAAGGTCCAAAAAGACATTTAATGAGTAAGTTTGGGGTTGAAGAACTTCACTGATCTCACCCTGACCAAACACCTTTGGGATGAATTCGAGCAGACCATGAGTCAAGCCTTCTTGTCCAACATCAGTATCTGACCTCAAAAATGCCCTTCTGGAAGAATGATTTAAAAAAAAGTCCAATAAACCCACTCCTGAGGTTTGTGGAACACCTTCCTATAAGAGTTGAGGCTTTTAAAGGTGGACCAACATTATGTTAAATTCTTTGTATTAGGAAAAGGATGCAACTCAGGTTGATATGCATGTGTAGGCAGATAAGTGAATACTTTTGGCAAGATAGCGTATATCGTTCTAATTTACTCTTTCCTTCTTTTAAACATCCAGATTAGCAGAATTGTCTTCTAACATAGTGTGTACCATGTCTTTACCAAAGCAGACCTGGAATTCACACAGGTTTTGAAATGTTGGACCATATGAAACTTGCATTTCACACTCACTATACCTCACCTGCTTTTGGTGACAGGAAAAAATGTTGACCTTAAGGTATCTGTTCAGCAGACTCCTATCCCAGGCCTTTTCTGAAACCTCAGCCAGGTTGCCTTGATACTCTGCTAGGCCTCTGCTATGTACCTGTGTGTCTGGCTTCATTTTCTGTTGGACAAATATTTGCACTGCTCTCGTATCTTATTAACTTTTAATAAACAAGAAAAAGTGTTCCAGCTCGGCAGGTGATTTAGCGATTCAACCTGTAGCATTGTGTCTAAGCCTTGATGGGGTGGTGGTGGAGTATTCAATTCCAGTGAAATCTGGCAAGTTGATTAATATTTGCTGGCATCCCGAACATGCCATTTTTAACTGGGTTGATCTTCACAGATGTGCACAATACTATCTCGATTGGTCTGTCCTCACTGTGCATTTAACGTGTTAAGTAATTTTGTTTTTTCACCAGTACATGGCCTCTCTGACTGAAACATATGCTGTCCCTCTGATGTACTCATTCTTGATCCTATCTATCCTGGTCACTCCCAAAGAGAACCTCAGCATCTTCATCTCTGCTACCTCCAGCTCTGTCTCCTGTCTTTTCCTCAGTGACACTGTCTGTAGGCAAAAACACATTGCTGGTCTCACCACAGTTTTGTACACCTTTCCTTTCATTTTAGCTGAAACTCGTCTATCACACATCACACCTGACACTTTTCTCCACCCGTTCTATCCTGCCTGTACACACTTCTTCCCCTCTTTTCCACACTCTCCATTGCCCTGGACTGTTGACCCTAAGTACTTAAAATCCTCCACCTTCGTATTCTCCCTGTAACCTCACTATTCCACTTGGGTCTCTCTCATTCACACTCATGTACTCTGTCTTACTGCAGCTAACCTTCATTCCTTTCCTTTCCATGACAAACCTCTGGCTTCTCCTCCACCTGTTTCCTGCTCTCACTACAGATCACAATGTCATTTGCAAACATCATAGTCCATGGAGATTCCTGCCTAACCTCATCTGTCAGCCTGTCCATCACCATAGCGAACAAGAAGGGGCTCAGAGCTGATCCCTGATGCAGTCCCACCTCCACCTTGAACTCCTCTTTCACAGCTACAGCACACCTCACCTCTGTCTTACAGTACTTATACATACAGTGTTCTCGTTAGCGTGCGTCCTTGCATCTTTGATGCACATTTTTTGACAGGGACGCATGCTCATCAGACAATGTGCGTCCCTGGGACACAAGCTTTTGTATACTTACAATAAAAAAAAAATTTATGCTACCTTTTCGCGATATAATATTTGGAAAAATATATCACGAATATAATTATATATCATATTTTGTTGAATAATATATTTATAATTCAACAAAAATATTCACAATTTATCCATTTATCCACTCAAAATTTTAACCCAGAAACTGCCATTGTGTTTTGATCTCATGCGAGTTTCTCGTCATGAGACTCATCTGCTTGATTCAGTCTTATTAAAATCAACCAGGGGCAGCAAAGTGGCGTAGTGGGTAGCGCTGTCGCCACACAGCAAGGGTATGTGGGTTTGCGTCCCGCTGTGTGTGGAGTTTGCATGTTCTCCCCGTGTCTGCGTGGGTTCTCTCCAGTTTCTCCAGCTTCCTCTCACCTCCAAAAACATGCGCTTCTGTTTAATTGGCTGGTACCAAATTGACCGTAGGAGTGAGTGTGTGGCGCCCAGAGTATGTCGCGCCCGGAGTTTCTGCCGCCGGAGAAAACCCAAGTGACAATGAGGGCTTTCCTGAATAAAAATACAAAAGTTAATGAAAAGACAGATATTACTCTGGACGGTATGGAAGAAAAAGCAGAAGAAGTCGAGCGAAAACCAGCAAAAATCAGAACATTTGTACCGCAATGGACCCAATTTTTTCTATGGGTGAGGCATGGCTAAATGTTAGCACCCAAGACAAAATGCAGCTTACAAAAAAGTGTGAGGAGAAGGCTATGTTAGCTTGGTGCAGTGTCCACAGTAGAATATATGATTTAAAGGCAAAGAAAACTATTGAGTGAAAAGCAAAAGGGAAAAAAACTCTTACATCTTTATTTCCTGAACTGTTTTTTTTAAGAATGACCACCAGGCAGTAACAGTTTGATACAGATAATATGTAATTTTCCTGTTTTTTGTTTTTACTGACAGTTATGATTTCGTTATTAATAAAAATTAACAGATAAAATTAACAGTTTCTTTTGTTTTGATATTGTACTATTGACAAAACTCAATCCTTGCGTACACTTCTACAGTATATTCTGTTATTACTTTTGGGATACATAAACGTAATGTTGGGATGCACAAATTTTTGTTGAAGTGCATCCCAGGGATGCACTACTTTCTTGAGTTAAAATGAACTTTCTACATGTCCTACAACGCTCTAACATGCTTCTGTGCCAACCCAGACTTCCTCATACAACATCACAGTTCCTCTCTGGGCATTCTGTGATAAGCTTTCTCCAGATCTACAAAAACACAATGCAGCTCCCTCTGGCCTTCTCTGTACTTCCCTATCAACACCCTCAAAGTAAATATTGCATCTGTAGTAGTCTTTTCTGGCATGAAACCATACTGCTGCTCACAAATGCTCACTTCCGCCCTTAGTCTAGCTTCAACTACTCTTTCCCATAACTTCATTGCATGGCTCATCAACTTTATTCCTCTGTACACACCACCACCCTATGCTGTTTGGCTACACTCTCACCTAAAACTTCTTTGCAGTCACTGATCTCCTTCAGATTACACATAAAATGTAGTCTACCTGTGTAGACTACATCTACACTGTGTGCTCCCACCTCCACTCTTATAGGTCACCCTATGGCCTTGCCTCTTCTAGAAGAAAGAAGAAGAAGAAGAAATATACTTTATTTATCCCCGCAGGGAAATTACACAGTCACTTGAGACATGCGGTTGTGTTAGTTCTTTTTTCAATGTATACACCAGCCCCCTGAACACAGCACACAAAGGGGCCTGCAAGCATGCAGTTATTACACATCAAGCAACACACATCAGGGAGGCAGAGTGACGGGCAGCGGCTTCTGGAATGCGCCCCAATTGAGCGGCTTGTGGGGGGGACGGTGCCTTGCTCGGGGGCACCTCGGCAGTGGCTGGGAGGTGAGCTGATGCCTCCCACCGTCAGCTCACGCTCCTAGTGGCATCCTGGCGGGAGCGGGATTCGATCCACCGATGGTTGGGGCGATCTGTCTACAAGACGTCTGCTCTACCGCTGAGCCACTGCCGCCCCCTCACTATAGCCGTTTCCATCCTTCTTGCAAGGTCAACCAGCATCCGTCCTTCTGCATTCCTGTCATGGATACCAAACCTGCCCATCACCTCCTCATCACCTCTGTTTCCTCCAAGTCCAACCAGAATTTATCCTTATCTTCCAGTTCACAACCTACCTGTGGCACATACCCACTAACAACATGGAACATCACACCTTTGATTTCTAGCTTCAGACTCATCACTCTATCTGACACTCGTTTGTTAGGACATTCCTAACAAACTCCTCCTTCAAGATGACTCCTACTCCATTTGTCTTCCTATCTACACCATGGTAGAACAACTTTAACCCTGCTCCTAAACTTCTAACTTTGCTACCTTTCCACCTAGTCTCCTGGACACACAGTATGCCTACCTTCCTCCTCTGCATCATGTCTACCTTTTCCTGTCATAGTTCCAACATTCAACGTCCCTGCTCTCATTCCTATACTCTTGGCATTTCTCTTTTCTCTCTTCCTATTAAAATACTTTTCTTCTCTCCTTCTTCGACCAACAGTAGTCCAATTTCCACCGCCAACCTGTAGGTTAACAGCCCCGATGGCAATTGTTAACCCGGGCCTCGTCTGATCCGGTATGGAAGTCATAGATTTGATTTGCATGTTTGATTTTGGCAAAAGTTTTACGTTGGATGCCCTTCCTGACACAACCCTCTGTATTTATACGGGTGTGTGCCCTCTTGTGGTTACACCACGCATTGATTTGTAGTGTATGATTTTTTAAAATTGTATCATTTACTGATTTTTCTAAAAAATATTTGTCTAGCTGAGAAACTTTTGGGGACGGCAGTATCTCAGTCCAATAAGTCTTAGGCTGGGGACCGGAAGTCGCCGGTTCAAGACCCGTGTTGGCCCAAACTTTTGGAGTGTGAGCAGGAAGTGGGAGGTGTCAGCTCACCTCATTAGCACTGCCTAAGTGCCTTGAGCAAGCCCCCCCCTTCACAACTTGCTCAATTGGGGCACACCACAAAGGCGCTGCCTGTCACTCTGCCTTTCATTGTATATACTGTACTTTGCATGCCTACAGTTCCTTTTGTTTGAGGGGCCTTTACACATATTTGCATGCGTCCAAAATATACTAACCATGAGTGAAAAAATAACAACCTCCCGAAGGGGATAAATAAAGTGTACTTCTTCTTTCTTCTTCTCTTGGAAAATAATTTAAAAAGTTATATATTCTCAAACACATGTTGGTGCTATGTCTCTTAAACTGCTGATGTTAATATTATACATATATTCACATAGTTCATGGCATGTATTTGATAAAATGGTAATGGTAATACTTACATTATATATTATTATTTAATACATTACCATAATGCTTTATAGACTGGTTTGCAGAAGTCAATTCATCCAGTTCAAGAATACAATTGGATGAAAATGGATGACACCGCCAGGGTATCAATACATGGCTCTTCCAATTATCTCCAATTACCTTCCAATTATCTCCTAGGTTCCTTGAATATTTCTTTCATACTTGTTTTATTGAATTGAAAATTAAAACCATAATTCCATATAAACACTGTATTCAAAGTCAAAAAGTCAAAGTCAGCTTTATTGTCAAATGTACCATATATGCACAACATACAGCACAGATGAAATTGCAGTTCTCTCTGACCCACGGTAAACAGGCAGTACAACAGGCAGTACAACACAGACAGGACAACACAGGTAGTACAACACAGGCAGGACAACGCAGGCAAGACAACACAGGCAGGACAACACAGGCAGGGCAACAGAGGCAGTACAACACAGGCAGGACAACACAGGCAGGGCAACAGAGGCAGTACAACACAGGCAGTACAACACAGACAGGACAACACAAGCAGTACAACAGGTAGGACAACACAGACAGTACATCAGACAGTACAGCAAGTATTAGACGAAACATAAGGGATGGTAAACGTCTCTATACAATTCTTAATCCCGTAGGGGAAGTGACGTTCCTGAGTTGATGGGAGGAGAGAGAGATAGGTAGTCAGGTGCTGGGGACAAGGCAGGACAGTGTGACAGTAGAGTTCAAGGCTATGGTAGGGGGCAGAGCAGGGAGGGAGTTGAGCCTCCTGACCGCCTGGTGAAAGAAACTGTCCTTGAGCCTGCTGGTTCTGGCCTGCAGACTCTGCAGTCTCCTACCTGATGGCAGCAGGCTGAAAAGGCTGTGAGAGGGGTGGGTGGGATCACCTGCAATGCTGGTGGCTTTGCGGGTGAGGCAGGTGTTGTAAATGTAAGGCGGGTGTTGAATCAAGAGATATTAAGCACTCAGTTAAACAACATGCAGAAAATTAGTTACATTATTAAAATTGTATTTTGATATTTTCTTGTTTTGAATTACACATAGTTGGTATTTGTGTTCACACCAAAGGAGAAAAAACCTGCTGTGTGTAGTCGTCATGAATTCTCATACATTAAGGGAGACACTGGGCTATTGTACTTTGCTGCTTGAGACATTGCTGACTGTGGACGTGAACCTATCCACCCTTGCTTGGTGGAGGTGGGAGGTTGAGGCCAGAGCTGGCGCTGGTGTCGCTGTTCTGGGTTCTTTGTGGCTGAGAAGGAGGAGGTACGGGATTCAGAGTCTTGCAGTGGGAGGTTTAGTACACTGAGTGGGCAGCAGCTCCAGCATCTGCTCCTTCTTAGCAGCAACCACACTGGGTGTTATTGTTCCCGACAGAAATGAAAAAAGGGGTAGGAGAGTGGGGGGTAGAGTTAGAGGATGACATGGGAAGAGAGAAAAGGAGAAATGTAGCAAAGTTAGGGAAAGAAAGTTTAAAATCTTACAATGAAGACAGGAAGTGTGTAAATCAGATATTTTATTGGGTGAAGCAAGAGAATGAGAGAGGGAGTGTGAAGTCAGATGTCACATGGAAGGAGGGCAGGGAGACCCGTGTAAGGGGAAGCCTCATAAAAGCATCATTAGGGAGTAGGCTGCACCTCCAGGCATGTTCGCGCAATGACTCACACCTACAGCTTGTTAGGGCTTCCACTCGCCTAAGAGGAGGCAGAGTTCAAGGCCACGATTGGGGTTGTGTGTCACATGTTGAAAAATGGACGAATAAGTAAAACTTTTTTTCTATCTGACACTTTCACTTCAAAGAAAAGAAAAACAAAGAAAGAAAAAACCCCCCAAAACTAAAGCAAACCCTTGCTTGTTGTCTTTCACCTGCTATGAATAAATAAAACTTTTTAAAATTGTATTATTTTGTGTATATATCTTAAAAATACAACGAAGATAGATCTAGCAGCACCACTTGTACTTTAATTAATGTTGTAGGTCACAATTAATGGATATTTATGATAAATCTTCAATTGAGAAAAAATACTCAAAAGTGACTTTCTGATGCAGAAGGATTGCAGTAGCAAAAGCATAGTAGAAAGCTATGAGGAACTGTAAGCAGTCAAACATTGTACTGGGGTGATATATAGAGATAAATATGTTCATTCCTTCAGTGAATCTTAATCATGGGTCATGCTGGAGCCCATCACAACTGAGTACATGCAGGAGTCGGGATACACTCTGGACAAGTCGCCAGTTCATTGCAGGGCCAAGTTGATTCATAACACTGACAGACACCCATTCATTCATACCTACAGACAATTTGGTGTGACCATTTCACCTAAATTGCATGTTTTTGGTTTTGAGAGGAAGTTGGAGAACACACACAGGGAGAACACAAGCCCTTTGGACAGAAAGGCCCCAGGTGGAATGGAACCAAGGACCATCTTGCTGTGAGTCCACAGACATACTCACTGCTCCAACATGCTGCCCAGATGAATGTTTTCAGGCAAATGTTTTCAAAGGCAAATTTAAAATTATTATAGGCTACAAGAAATTTTTGACGACAAATCATTTGTGGTCCAAAGCAACACCTCAATTTAACACACGGAGTAGAGAGGAAATGCCAAGAGACTAAAGGGAAACAAAGAGCAAGAACTTTACTTCAGCCAAAAAGGTCTTTACTCAAGGTCCACTTTCTCACCTTTTCTGGCATTCTCAGCAGTCTCCTGGTTTTAATCAGCAGAGGGAGTTTGTGCTGCTGTCATGGAGCATGTCATAAACTCAATCTGCTGATTTACAAGTTCCATGTGATTAAAGTCTGAAATAAATCAGGTACAAATCGACCGTGACCTTGTGCATCAATTTTGATCTCAAACACTTAAACAAAGCTGGCAGTTTGTTCACAATCTATTTTATTGTAAAGTTCAGTGTGTTGATCTCTATTTTAAAGTTACATCCTTAAGCGTTGACTTAAATTGGAAAGAATGCTAACACAATCAGTGTTTTATTCAGAGAATGATAAGATAGATGTATAATTTGTCTTGAGAATCTATCTACATTAAAATATTAGAACAATACTCTGCCCAGTCTCATGGAGGTTATCTGGGGTGCATGTCATTTGGTTGCACTCTGAAAATTGAATACATACTCCCATCCCCCTCCTTGTCTACTTGTGTTTGTCTTCACAAGATTTCTTGCACCTGTCTGAAATGTTGGTACAGTAATATGTTACTATGCACGAATATGTGGAATGTGGGAATGGTTTTGGCTCCAGTAATTTGCTGACCGCTCAAAATGTACACAGCTCTCTGGATGGACAATGAATTACAAAGATGTTATTTGCCCAACTGAGGGATGCAAACTAGACTTTAGCTTACACCTGTAAGTTCAGCAGTTCACTTGAGGCTTGGCCAGGAATTATTCTGCTGGCAAGGATGAATGTAGTTATTTAGCATAGTGCATGATGTATCTTGTCTAAATATGCCCAATTTAAAGCACCTAAAGACTTAAAACAGCTATGTAAAAATATTTTAATGGAATAGAGGCCCATTTTCAAAATGTTCCATTTGTGTATTTAGACAGCTAGTATCCATCCACCCATTTTCTTCCGCTTTATCCGCAGCAGTGGGTCACAGGGAGCTGGAGCCTATCCCAGCTGGCATAGGGTGTAAGGCGGGGGACACTCCGGGCACGACGCCAGTGCACTGCGGAGCCACCCACAAAGACAGCCAACCATGCACACTCACTCCTGCGGGCAATTTGGGATGGGCCAATTAACCTGGAGCACATATTTTTGGAGGTGGGAAGAAGCCGGAGAACCCGTAGTGAACCCTTGGGGAGAACGAGCAAACTCCGCACAGAGCGGGACCCGAACCCGGACCCACCGTGGCAATAGTGCTACCCACTGCGCCACCGTGCCGCCCCACAACTAGTATATCATCTTCCTAAAAAGTCCTAAAAATTGTGGCTTTTCTAGCTACTTAGTTTGGTTGTAGTTATTATTCTGATTTACAATAATCTTTTACAACCTTATTTCCAACAGCAGCCAGAAACGATTTTTGATAAATCCCACTACACGCCACTGTTTTCATCATGTTTTGTGATGAACTTACTTTTAAAATGTACTGATTTGCCTAAAACCTTATCAGCTTTAAATAAGGCCAGTAGTAGATTTTTTTTCCAACAGCAAAAACAGGACAGTATATGTTGAAGCCAATAATGAAATAACAGCTGATAAAATAATAAATGTGCCTTTTTTTGAAATTTAACAGGCCCATAACATAACTTGCCGATAATGTAATAGAGGTCCTGATTCAAAAACGTAATAATAAAATAATTTTACTCTTAGGGTTAGGTTTAGGGTTACAGTTAGGGTTTTCTTTTAACCAGGCCAATAACATATTAAACAAAACACAGGCAGTCAGAGACTGCAACATCCTGCGAAGGGCAGGTCAGGGTACCCTGAAAGCACTATCTGACAAGTGCAAAGCTTTGACCTTTCAGGGTAGGTCAAAGCTATGCTCTAGCTGTGACCATAGATCAAAACTAATGCATAGAAGATCAAAGCTAATGCATAGTAGATCAAAGCACTAGGTTGCCAGCACTAGCTTTGATCTATGGTCTTATTCACACTGGCCTTCTCCCTCGTTCAACTTTTTATGAGATCAATGCTTATTTTAGTCTTGCAGCAAAATCTTTTATATATTTTAATGCGTGCTTGTGGTCATCACCAGTCCTCTGTGGAAACGTCAGTCTTTATTAGAATTTCCTATTGTGAGCCAGAGAGGTAAGTGCTGCACCTCTGTGAGTTAAGGGGGAAAGCAAAAGGAGACAGGGAGAGAAAACACAAACAAGTTAGTGGATAGACAAGCAGTGCTGTTGGAGTGGAAAAGATTTAGGCTGTTGTATTATATCTTAGAACTGATACCTTAATACCAATATTATAAAAGACCAGATTATTGGAGATCTTGACAGTATAGAATAGACCACCAGAAGAAAACAGTGTAGGAGGAAGATAGAGGGCATAATATTGTGATGTCTGAAGTGAGAGTCATCACGTTCTGATAGGACCCAATGGTTCTCAATAACTGGACTCGACAGGAGCTGGTAAGCCCTGAACCAACATGCGTGTGTGATGGAAACCAATGCCCAGATAGGCTACTAGAATCCAACAGGGCCACACTAGCTGAGTACCTCCAACCCTGCCAGCCAGAAGCATCCAGAAGCCATCACAGAAGAGCCACCGGGGGCACCGAGAACCATGTAGTCCCAGAGACCCAGAGGAGGCAGCGGCCGCCACCGCCGGGGCGCATGTGACAGGCCCAAGGGACACGGGGCAAGGAGGGATGGAGGCAAGGAGGGTTACCTGGGATTGGCTTCAGCGTAAACCCTTGATCCGGATTCAAATAAACTGCTAAAAACAAGATGATTACTGATTGCCTCCTTTCAAGAAAATGAATGAAAGAATGAATGTATTAACACAGTACCACAGTAACACATTTCTGTTTTAACATGTTCTAGGGTTTGATAATCATTTCCTTATTTTATCTACAGATTTGATTTTTGATTTTTGATTTGAGTTTTATCTATGTCTCATCACATACACCTGGTATGAAACTTAAGTCAGAAAATTGGCATGACGTATTTGTGTTTTCGACCAAGATATTCCATCAATGTAATCATGTTTGAACATTGACTTGTTATTGTACTTTTCCCCTTAGGTGAAGACAACTGGAAAAGTTTGTCGGGCAACTAAAATTACCAAATCATCAACTGGTACAATAAAAGTTTTATACATCAGACAAACATACATTCTTTTTCTTTTGTTGTAAACTCCTTGAACTTCAACTGTGCATTCAGAATCTTAGTAAACTCTAAGGTTCTGAATGAACAGAACCTTGGATTTTACTTCAACTTCACAGTCATTCATTCAGTCATTCATCGTCAAATGCCCGCTTCTTCCACTGTCGTGGGGTGCTGGAGTCTATCCCAGCTGTCTGGGGTCACGAGGCACGGTGCATTTAGGGCGCAATGCCAGTGCACCCCAGAGCCACGTAAACTGACAACCACGCACGCACACACACCTACAGGCAATTTGGTATCATCAATTCACCTGAAGGTCACTTTCGAGGTAGGAAGAAGCCGGAGAGCCTTGAGAGAACCCACACAGACACTGAAAGAACATACCAACTGTGAACAGAGCAGAACTCAAACCGGAAACTGCATTGATGTGTGCCGACAGTGCTACCCACTGCATTACTGTGCCTTCTCTGCATTCGTAATCTTGGTAAAATCCATCCATCCATCTTTTTCTTGAAGACAATATGACACAAATCATCTTTAGACGCTTTTCTGCCTTGTGGGTCATAAGTGTAGCTGGAACCTATCCAAACTTGTGGGTCATAAGTATAGCTGGAATCTATCCAAACTTGAGTTGGGGTACACCCCAAATGTGTCGCTAGCACATTGTGGCAATAGTAAAATCTTAATTTTGATGGACATGTGATGTCCAGCAGAAAGACCAAAATGTCTTGACTAAATGCAAACAGAGTTTTTCAGGAGTACTAGTTTTTATGAAAAATAATGTTACATTCATTCACTGGTATGTCTTACTGATATACACCTTCATACTGTTTTGTCTATCCTGGATGTAATGGTCTACTATGAAAATGATCACATAAACATGTTTGCAGGGCCCCTGAACGTAATCTATCAACTGCTTGATCTACTTACAGATTAATGTATAAATAATCCCTGCAATCATTAAGCCTTCCATGGTCATTAAATCTGTTCCATTAATCTGTCATGACAAATTTGCCTCCCATTAAAGATTCCAATCTCATGTTTTAGGGCCACTTTCATCTTGACTCGAATAAAGTTTGTCATTTCTAGACAGGTTTGGAACTTTGGCAGCTCTACTTAATATCACTTTGGAATTACATACTTATTCCACATCTATGTTGAGGCCATAAGGACTGGTGCTGTACATACTAAATACACCGGCACATTGCACAGTTCCTTCCAAGCCTATATTGGTCTCTCAAGTCAATATGAGTCCTTAATCCTGGATAATAAGATTTCCTTACCCTTCACATTGTCAAATTCCAAGGCCTCCTCAACCAACGCGGACATGTCACAGTGGAAGAAGACTTACCATAAATCCAAACATCCTGGCATGAGCCTCTTCTTTCCGCTGAAATATGGTTCAAAATCTTTGGTCTTGAGTCTGTGGGCGTAGTCTATATAGCCAGATACTTCCTGTCCAAGGGTATTATGATCCCTTATGAAAATGACTGACTGTAAAAAAGAGAGAAAAAGAAGGAAACCCTCTGTGTAAATAATCATGGCTATCGAGCCTCTTTTGAGTTAAAGCCAGGAATACCAATGTCACTTGTTAAAAGTTGACAGTTAGAGGGGATCACTTACAAATCCTCCCACTTTGAAATATAAAGGTTCATGTTATAATTTGACTTAGGTCCAAATTAAACGACTTCACAAATGCTGTCCTGCAATGGCCCAAGTTCATCGTTGTGGGCTGTCTACAGAATATCCTGCTTGGTTAAGTGCGTGGGACTCAAGCTGAATCCTTCAACTTACAGTAAGTCTCAGTTCCGTTCCAACACACCTACAGTCCAGGCACAATTGTAGTTTGAAATGACATGAAATGTGGAGTCCCGATCTTAAACGTAATACCATAAATTAGGTGATAATGTTTAGAGTAAAAAGCAAAGCAAAAGCAAAAAAAAAAAACTTCTGACAGAATTCTTAAAAGTTCATCAAGTAAGAATACATCATTCAAATTATTAGAGTTATGGATCATCTGGTTTAAAAACATTAAAAAAAAAGGTTCAACCTAAATGAACGCATGGTTTAGATTCAGATTATTTAAACTATAGCATAAAACAGCTGAACAGAACTGAGTGTGTATTCTATATCAAATTTCTTTGATGTCAAATATGCCCGCATCCAAACTCTAAATAAGAAAAGAACAATTTGATGAATTGAAATTTTGTGATGAAAGAGACCAGCAGACAGTCAGTCTGGTCTAAAGATGATAATCGAAAGATAATTAGACTCAATATAAATTTTAGTCAGTCTGAACATAAACAAAACAGAGGCACCCCTAAGAAATGTTCGGGCAGGTTTGCAAAATAGTTTAATCACAATAATGTACGATGTGACCTCACTGCATTACTATTTAAGAATGAGGTATTCTACTCCTTCAACGAAGACCCAGAATTACGTGTGGTTGAATGCCACTAATATTTCTTTCATCTATGTTGTCAGCATAATATTAGCTTGGAGGCTAAAATAGAGGTTAAAATGTCATTCATTAAGAGCATCATTCCCTGATTGAGACAGATCACAGAGCTGTTGCATCTCTATCTCCCTCATTTCATGTCACCTCTCCCTGTATTAAAGTTCTCCTGCCTAATAAAAATATATTTAATACATAAATACCTTTAGATATAATGACTCATTAGCTCTCAAAACCAACACTGATTTATTATTAGAACACAATGAATAAGATCAAAAAAGTCTCAGATACTTCAATGCAAACAAAACATATTAATCTAAAAGCAGGTTTCGTGGCTGCTCATCAAAGACCAGGTGTTTGAAGTGTACTCAAACTAGACACGACCTGTGAAAAAAGATTACAAATGGTTTTGTCACTAAACGCTCACAAATCAAATGAATGGCAAGTTTTCGAAATCCCCTCAGGTGACAGCACATAAAGAAATTATCTTTTCATGTTGATTTTTCGGTTTAGATAACACAGGATGACAACAAAGGGGAATAACTCAAAACAGAAGACACACTCAGGTGGGAAGAGGTTGTTTTGTCTGCAAAGATAAAAAGCTTCTCTTTATTTTCTGTCTGTTTTGTAAAAAGGAGGGGTCTTTGTGTCTATTTCCTCTTGTTTACTTTGAGCATGAATGAGTACCACTTCTCTACAGAAACACAGCTAGTGGATCCATGCAGAATACCTCAGCTAGCGATATCACATTTGTACTGAATAACGGTTAGGATACAGGCCATCTGTGGATCCTTTCACTAAAAAGGCGTGAGATAACTACCCCTCCAGAGCTCAGAAGAAAAGAGGGGTCCTGTCTCTCTGCCTTCTTTCAAACATTTAAAACAGATGCTATCAGGTTCACAGCTGGCTGAAGGCCTACGTCAGATACCCTATCTACTGGCTTCTGTCCTCCTGCAGCCAGCCCTGAAAAGTCATCATCAGTTGGATTCAGCAAGACAATGGAGGCAAGCAACATTTGGGTACAGGTAATAAAAGATACAGTAAATCAATGTGAACTGTTTGCTAAATGACCCAGAGCATGTGATTTGTCATCAATGGGTACTGGGTAACATTAGTTTTACTTTTGACTTCCTTCCTTCCTTTCAATGTCCTAATGGTAAGGACTATCACCTCACTGCAGGGGGTCCCTAAACCAAAGCCTTTCTGCATGAATTTCGCAACCCAACATAGTGATTCTACAGTGCTCATTGATTTGAATGTGAGTGAGAATGGATAGTCATATTTGCTTTATCCCTGTGATGAAGTGTCAGCCTATTGTACTTAGTGTCATGCTAACTGTCAGTTGGGATGGGTGAAGGCCACCTGTGACCCTGCAAAGTATATGTGGGTTTATAGATCATAGTTCACCAATTGGCAGGCTGTGGGCCAAATCCATACTGCAGGAGTTTGGTATCACAAAGTATATTGACATACTGGAAAGCTTGACAGCTTAGTTTTGCCTTTCATTCATCAAAGTGATTCTGAATTGCTGGATCCTA
Organism: Antennarius striatus; assembly: GCF_040054535.1. Classification (NCBI taxonomy): domain Eukaryota; kingdom Metazoa; phylum Chordata; class Actinopteri; order Lophiiformes; family Antennariidae; genus Antennarius; species Antennarius striatus. The sequence continues at coordinate 9,630,361 of NC_090778.1, read as the reverse complement.
GGACTACCAGAGTGCTAGGGCACTATAAAACAGATATACAAACCAAGATTCTGCATTTAAGAGCCTTAAGACCATCAACCCATTAAAAAGAGATACTAGGTGATGTGATAAGTGTTGGAAGAAAGACAACAAAACTGGGATCCAGGGCTTGACTTCGTGGAATTCTTGTAATTTTAATTTGAGATGGATATTGTTGAAATGTATTTAAATTATTAGAAGGCATGGTAAATGATATGAATAATTTCATTCATGAACAAAAGTTCTATATAGCATGTAATGGTTTATTCACTGCCCAGCCTGGTTAAAGTGAGTTGCATTGAATTGGTGACACATTTTTATTATGTGACATTTTTATTTTCTG